>NW_022681472.1:47558674-47716174 GCF_009764315.1 Trachypithecus francoisi
CTCCTTCTTCTTCTCCTTCTTCTCCTTCTTCCTCTTATTCCTCTTCTTCCTCTTCTTCCTCTCCTTCTTCTCCTTCTTCTCCTTCTCCTTCTTCTTTGCTTTTATTTTAGATACAGGGGTACGTGTGCAGGCTTGTTACATGGGTATACTGCACCCAGGTAGTGAACATAGTACACAACAGGTAGTTTTTCAATCCATGTTCTCTTCCTTGTCTCCCTTCCCTAGTGGTCCACAGAGTCCATTGTTCCCATGTTTATGTCCATGTGTGCTCAGTGTTTAGCTCCCACTTATAAGCGAGAACATACAGTATTTGGTTTTCCGTCCTGTGTTAGTTCGCTGAGGATTATGGCCTTTATCTCCATCCACGTTGCTGCGAAGGCTGGATTTCTACACTGCAGAAACTGTAAGATAATAGACAAGTCTTGTTTGGAGTTGCTAAATTTGTGGAGTTTGTTATTATATAGCAATAGAAAAGAAATACAATATTAAAATATTTCTTCTCTTTTTTATTCTCTTCTTCAAAGTCAGCTATTTCTTTTGTGTCCTGAATTTTCTTTGTGCTCAGTATATTTCTATTTTTAATCTTTTGTTCATTACCACTTCATCTTGAATAAATTTCTCCATCCCATCCTCCACATACTTTACTCTACCTACTGTGTTTTCAGCAGTGCCTAGTTTCAGCAGTGCCACTTACAAAATGGTCTTTATAACTAGAATGGTATGTTTTGTTCTCCTCCAAATATGAATTATAGTTCTTTCTATTTATCTCCTTTGGTCATCATTATATCTTTTCTATGGGCCCAGATTTCTACTCTGAAATCAGACTTGTAAAAGATTTATATTTTATTTGTTTTTTTTTTTAAGTCAAGGCAATATGTTTGGTCTCAATTTTTATACACTTCTTAGTAACATTTTTCAAGTGAATGTTCTTTGACTGTTATTTGTTTTCCTGTTTTTTTCTTTATTTTTACTTGTAGTATTTTTGTATAGATCCTGTGCTTTTATCTTGTTTATATCATTTTTGAATGATGATACTTCTCCATGGACCAGCAATTTGGAAGTGATCTGTACAGTGGGAGAGATCAATTTAGGGTCCAGGCCAGCAAAACTTCTCCCTGGTATACCATGAGCTTTCTTAGAATAAACATTTGTGCATGTAAGTGAATTGTTTTCATTTTTAAATCTACCATCAAATATAGACTGTCTGTAAAGGGTTCCTACTAACTCAGATTCCCTCTTTCACTCTACTTTACCTATAAATTTCTTGCAAAGATAGAATGAGGTTTCTTCACCAAACCCACTGCATCATCCCACCCAAAGAGGATGGAAGCTCTGACCAACAGCCTATATACACTGTTTTTATTGATCCAACTAAGGGGCTGTTTCTTTTTTCTTTAAAGTTGTACCTCTTACTTTGTAGAGCTATTCTCAACTGGCTTGTGTTAGATCTGTATATTTCTGAAAGTTTTATAAACACTTTTCTGAGCCCTCTTCAATCTTAACTTTATTAGACACATATTATAATATAAGCCATGCCTAGAAATTGTGTGCATGAGTGGGAGAAAGTTTTGACCAGGTGGGCAAATTTAAGATTATTGGAGTTTTGTGGGATTTGGTTTGTTGTTTGTTTGTTTGCATTTTCTTTCAGGCCAGAGATGCAAGGGATGGTCAAAGAAAACAATATTTTTAAGATACTAAAACAAGAAATGGATGAGGAATATCTACATGTGAGTGCATGTGATGTATCTATAGGAAGAAGAGACAGGGAAGAATGATTAGGCTATCAACTGGAGCCAGGTTTTCTACACAACAGACAACCTGGCCACACAGGCCTTTGCATTCTGATATGCAAAAGCATACACATCAACATTCTACCCATTTGCCAAATACATAATGTGAAGTAGTCCTCAGTGGACATCTGAAAACTCTGATATAATAGAGAATAAGAAGAATATAAATGAGAATTAAAAAGAATTTCAAAAATATACATAAAACCATAAGAAGAATAATTCTAATAACTTTATTATAGTCAGAATTTGTTGGCAAAAACTGCAGATGTTGTCTAAACTACTCTCATGACTGTTAGAATAATTACCCTTGAATGTTAAAAATTCAGAAATGCCAATAAAAAGAGATGGTATAATTGTTTTATTACTTATTGAAATCACAAACTCCCAATATTTTGGCCAATATTTCTTATCTCAACCAAGCAATTGCTACTATAAGAAAGAACCAGATAACTGGATTCTTTCCGTCCCTGAATAAAGGTTAAAAAATTAATAGGAAGGGAAAATACCAAAACATGTAAAACTCTATATATCCAAAAGTTGTATCATGTAAATGTGTTGTATCGTTTCGCTAGAAGAAGAACCCAGAACCAAATTGGCCACAAGCAGAATTGCTATTAAAATCCTAAAGGTTCTGTATATCTTCACTATTTACTAAGTAAGATCTTCCCTTGGGAACTTTAGGAACAAAACAATTTTAACACCTCCAGTATTTGTCTTATTTACACAAAAGCAACCTTTGCACAGTTTCCTCTAGTGGTCTCATTGATCCACTCACCAACAGTCGCTATTCGAAAAGTCATTTTTATCTTTCCATCTTTTTCATTTTGCTTTTTTTTAAAATCAGAGTTTAACTGTTTACTGTAGGCTACCCAGATGTTCTTTAGACTCTATCAGCTCATTTTAAAATTACGTCTTAAAATCCTTTTCTTTTTGTTGTCATTTTTTTCTCTAACCAAATAATCTTCTCTTTTTTTCCTCCTCTTGTTAGCTTTTTGTTTTGAATGAATACATCAGTAATAATCTCGTTCTCATTTCATGAGCAGCAGAATTTATTAAATAATTCTTTGGGAGACTTCCAATGCCTTCCAACAGCCTTAGAAATACTATTCCTTCTGCCACATCTGCTACAGTATGTTTTAATCACATTTTTAAATACCATGAGTGCAATGCAATGTACCTTATTAAGTCAGGGATAGTAAGAACTAGAGTAATGTGATGATTTAGTTGAGTAGGATGAAGAAAGCTAAGGAGAAGGGAGTAAAGAGAAGAGAGTAAGCAAGTGTGTATCAAATATGCAGATGAAGATTAACTCACTCTGTGTCCCCTAAGTGGTTCTTTTTCAATTATTTAAGAACTTAAATCAAAGGAGCCAGAAAAGCATAAACTCAGGCCTAGATGAAAAGATACAAAAATTTCTAAAATAAGACTATTCCTTGTTTAGGGAAATGGCTCAATGACCTCACTCCTTCCTAGATGCCCTTTTAAAAGTAACAACAGAGTAATGGTAATAGAAAGACCATAAATGCTCTCTACTAAGGTGCTTTCCCTAAATAAATGCATCTTCCCAAGGTTTGAGACTGAATCTTGCCCCAGGAGAAGCATGCTCAGCAGTGGCTGAGAGCTGCACAGAACCTACAGGAACACTGAGCCTGTGATGACAGCTGCCTTTAACCATGCACCAGGCACACCAGAGTTCCAGTCGTATGCCAGAACTGTACCTCATTCTGCTATAAACACTCTCTGTGACCAACCCCTTGAAATTTCACCTCTCTCAGGACAACAGAGGTCATAGAATTTTTTTCTTGGATAAATTCATTAGAAACTTTTGGTTCACACTACACCATTGATTCCTGACTTATGTCATCTTTTGTATTTTTCAATCTCTTCATGTGCCTTTGTTGTCTCTATACAGATTGGAAACTCCTCCAGATAAAGAACATGATTCATCTCTCATGGTTTTCTTGCACAGCTGTGCATACCATAGAACTCATTTGCTCAATATAGAGCTAAATCTGTTTTGGAATTTCAGTATCCTACCTTTGTCTCTAAATGCAGATTTTATTCACAAGATAGAACCAAGAAGTTGTCAATAAAATGTCTTCTTCTTTGGATGAACTTTTTATGAAGGCAAGTCACGGTGCATCCCTTCCCTTTAAACTTTCTCTTTCCTTTCCTCCACCTCTTAAAAATGAGTTAAGAAATATGAGTAATACCTGTATTAATAGTTAAAGGCTTATATGCCCTCAGAACTCATTGAACTCTGCATAAAAATAGAAATTATTGATTTAGATCATTAATCACTGATCTGATAAATCAGTCCAACTTTTCACAAGGCCCAATAACTTCTGCAGTAGTGTAAGAAATAAAACTGACTATTGTTTATGCTAGTAGAAAGAAAGGAAAATTTGTACCATTCTTACATTAAATTTAAAAGACTTTCCATGGATTCTTGCTTTCTGCCATTTGACAGACTATCTGGTAATAATCAGATATTAACTGTGGTCTTTAAATCAACAGTCATTTATTGAGTACCTTCTATATTCCAAGCACTATGCTAAGTATGAGAAGGAAAACAATTAGACATGGTTTTTCTCCCAAAGTGGACAAAAAATGGGAAAAACATGATAATGGAATTATTATCATAGAATGTGATCATCACTAAATTATAAATTAGGAGGTACTGAGGAAAGACAAAGAAAGGGCCTCTTTATCAAGGTGCAAGGTCTTGGGAGTCTTCTTAGAAGAAGAGACTCTTGGCTTATCACTTTAGTGACGGGTGGATATCAGATACTATCTTGGGAAGGCTTACCTTAGGCTAGAGATTAAATGAAATTATCTCTATGGACCTCTTCTGATTTTTGTCCTCCTAGAAGATTCAAATACTTTTCAGAATTATGCAATTATTTAATTTTTAGGACAGATACAGCATAGATTAATAAACTATAACAAAATACATGAGTCTGCCTTGGCCAAATAAATGTTATCTTTATCAGCCACCTGTAGTAAGAATTTAAAGAAAATTTGAAGAATCATGACGGTGAAGTTATGAACTATTTAAAAGGGTGTAATGGAATTAAAATCATATTAAAATGAGAATACTATGCAACCACTGGAACAACCCAAGTTTCATCAGATGTCATCAGCTTACATATTTTAATAAGTCATGGTAACAGTAACAAATCAGGTTTGACTGGGCTTTGTCATAAGATGTTGCTATAGGTACTTTGAGTTTCTGAAAATTTCCACCACCCCACTGCAAGTCCTCAGATTATTATATATGCTCATTGATCATAAAGTCCTTTCCTTTCAGATGTTGCTGCTGTTCCAACAGGCATTGCAACATCTGTCTTTAGACTGACTTCCCTTGGAGTCATTGTCGTATTGGACAAGGTATATATATATGACTTGTACCAAAGTTCTTTGTGGAGCATTGCAGCCACTCATATGAGCACCATGGTCTCTCACTCATTACTGCTATGGCTCCCAGTATCTTAAAGAGGATTCTGGTTATCCCTCTCAGGTTGAGTATCTGACAGAACAAACAAAAAATTTCAACATTCTCCGGATACTGATAATAGGTTCTGTAGTCTATGTAACAATTACAATGTTCTTTATGCTATCATTGACATACAAAAACAGAGAGGAGAAAGAAGGAGAAAAAAAGATGTGCTCAACATCATTGATCGTTAGAGGACTGTAAATCAAAACTACAATGAGATATCATCTTATCCAAAAGACAGGCAATAACAATGCTGGCAAGGATGTGGAGAAAAGGGAACCATTTGCACACTGTTGGTGGGAATATAAATTGGTACAACCATTATGAAGAACAGTTTGGAGGTTCCTCAAAAAACAAGAAATAGAGCTACCACACAATGCTGAAATCCCACTGCTGGGTATATACTCCAAAGAAAGAAAATCAGGATGTCAAAGAGAAATCTGCACCTACATTTTTATTGCAGCACTACACACAATAGCCAAGATTTCAAAGCAACCTAAGTGCCCATCAGCAGATGAGTGGATAAAGAAAATGTGGTACTTTTACACAATAGAGTACTATTAAGCCATAAAAAAGAACAAGATTCTGTCATTTGCAACGACATGGATGAAGCTGGAGATCATTACATCAAGTGAAATAAGCCAGGCACAGAAAAACAAACATCACATGTTTTCACTTATTTGTGGGATCTAAAAATCAAAACAATTGAACTCATGAAGCTAGAAAATAGAAGCATGGTACCCGAGACTGTAAAGGATATTGTGGGGTGGAGGTGGGGTGGTTAATAGATACAAAAAAAAAAAAAAATAGAAAGATGAATAAGACCTTGTATCTGATAGCACAACAGGGTAACTATAATCAACAATAATTTAATTGTATATTTTAAAATAACTAAAATACTTTAACTGGATTGTTTGTAACAGAAAGGATAAGTGCTTGAAGGAATGGATAAGCCATTTTCCATGATGTGATTATTATGCATTACATGCCTATATCAAAATATCTCATGTATCCCATAAATATATACACCCACTATGTGCCCACAAAAATTAAAATTTTTAAAATTAAAAAAAAGAAAAAAACAACTTTAAAAGAGAAAGAAAAAAAGAATATGATGGATTTTCAAGAGAAAAATCAAACCTTGAGATGATCCCAATGTTAGAGCTGTAAGACAAGTAGTTCTTACAACTATGCTCAGTGAGGTAATAGAAAACTAATCAAAATCAATGAAAAGATAGGAACACAGCTGAGAAATGGAGACTGAAATACAGATAGGTGGAAATTATAAAACAAAAAAAATCTCATTTTAAAAAACTCACTGTGTGGGATCAATAATAGAAAGAAAATGACAGAGGGAAGAGTGAGTAAAATTGAAAATAAATAGAAATTATCCAATCTGAAGAATGGAGAAAAAGATCGAAAAAATATACAAAGCCTATGGAATCTGTGGGACAATATCAAAAGGTATAATTTAAATATAAGTGGGATTTCATGTGAAAAGGAGAAAAAAATTGGGACAAGAAATGTATTTGAAAAAATCATGGTGAAATTGTCCCAGATTTACTAAAAGGTATAGATGTAAAGATTTAAGAAACTCAACAAATCCCAGATAGGATGGGCTCAAAGAAAATCACACACAAACACACTAGAGTCAAACTGCTAAAAAACAAAAATAAAGAAAGGAATTTTGAAAATCTTAAAAGCAGGTAGAGGAAAATGAAGCAATCCAAATGCCCCAGGATTTATTGATAGAAAACATGAGGCCATAAGATAGTAAAAGTCTTAAAAGTATAGAAATAAAAAAAGTCAATTCATATTTCTATATCTGTAAAATTAGCTGTAATATTAAAGACATTTGCACATTAAGTGGAATTAAAAGAACTTCTTACCAGTATAGTTATTATACAAAAGATGCTAGAAGGTTTTCAGGATGAATGAAAATGTTATCAGAGGAAAATTGGATTTCTAGGAATTGGAGAAAGAGCAACAGAAGTGGTAAATAGTGGAATGTTGTGCGTTGAATTGTGCACCGCAAAAGACATGTTGAAGTTCTTACCCCGGTACCTGTGAATGTGACATTATTTGGAAATAGAGTCTTTGCAGATGTAATTAAAATATAACTTAAGATGGGGCAGTGCTGGACTAGGGGAGAGAGGTCTTAATCTAATATTACTGGTGTCCTTTTAAGGAGAGAAAGGACAGAGAGACAACATATGGAGAAGGGAGAATGCCATGGGAAGACACAGACACAACCTGAAAGATAACCATGTGACAAAGGAGGCATTAAATGGTCTAGAGACTCAAATTAAAATGCAGAGAATGACAGAATAGATTTTTTAAAAAGCAAGACACTACTATATAATACCTATGAGTGAAACACTTTAAATGTAAAAACCCAAATAGTTGAAAGTAAATTTACAAAGAACAATATATTACTCAATCAGTAATCATAAGAAGGCTGGAGTTGCTATTTTAATATCATTATAAAGTGACTTTGAGACAAAAAAGTTACCAAATATATAAAGGGAATTTTTAATGAAAAGGGGACAATTAATCAGAAAAAAATCAGTACGTATGTAGTTACAAATGGTAGCTCAAAATATATAAGGCATAAAGTGATATAGTTTAAAAGGATACAATACAATTCCAAGAACATAGTAGAAGATTTTAACAGGCCCTCTCAGAAATTAAAACAACAACAAAAACTCAAAAAAGATTTAGAAGAACAATATTATCAACCACTTGATGTAATTGACATGTACAGAGAGATAAGCATTATTTTTTCAGCTTCCTTGAGAAGTTATGTGACTTGTCCAAATTCACACAGCTTTTAAATAGCAGAGCTGGGAATCAAACCCAGAAATCCCAGCTTCAGAGTTTATATCCTAACAGCCTTATGTAGTGGTCCAGCTGTTAAACTGTCATGAATTCTAAAAATTCCCTGAAGAAAATGTTAGGCTTCAAAAAACATGTCAGAACTTTTTATACATATTTAGCATTATTAGTTGAATTCATTGAGGTGCAATATAAAGGACACTGAAAAGATTATTCCTATCCTCAAAATATCAATAGATTCATTCCCTGATTCCTAGAAGCCATAATTAGAGAATAATTGTTTTGACATAAAGTTTGATTATAAGGTAAGTGTTCTTGGGAGTGAGACGACATTGATTTTATACTTTATTATAAAGAGTTCTGTAAAACACCTCTTGAGTTCTGGTTCAATTAAGAATGTGAACAGCTATATACAGCCTTGATAGTAGGGTAGGTAACTGAAGTAGGTTAGGAAAGAGTGAGAATACCATTGTATAGGAGAAAGGCAGAAAAAATAAGTTGAGATTGTCAGAGGACTTTTCTGACTCAAGATTTTATCCTACAGCAAACTCTAAAGAAAATAATTTTTCTGTTAAACATGACAAATGAAAATATAAACATTTTCTTCATCATATAAATTACAGCTTCATCGCTTGATGAAAACACTAGAAGCTAGATCTCAGCTACAGAAGCACCTCAATGGCAGGAGCTGCAAAGGTGCTTGGAATTACGACTAGAGTGGAAGCTCAAGTTGGTTCTGGACAATATTGCACCCCAGGTCCTGCCTTCAACAAATGATTTGTCTTCTGTAAATTTTAAAGAAGTATTCAAGATGCAGGCAGCATTCACACAGCATTCACACGTTAGCCAATCACAGTTATCTAAGCTAATGTTTATTCAAATATTCAAAGCTCTTCCCAAGCATTAACTCACTGAGCATGCTCCACAATAACAGGAGGTGGCTAATCTTCCCACCCTACAGATAGAAAAGTGAAGACTCTGACAGTCTAAATGCTCCTGGCAAAAACATGATGGGGAAAATTTTCTGAAAATAAATACTATTTTTAAGAAACAAGTGGAAAAGTAGTTTAAAATATTTGAAATAAGTTTGGGCTATTTAATAAGCCCCCTACAGCTCAATTCCCCATCTTGGCATTTTTTAACTTACTAAAAATTTAAAACAACTGAAAAGGCAGGTATGACAAAGTAATTAGAAGCAAGAGGCAACAGTGCAATGTGAAAAGGAAGATGGAGATTCAAATATCTCTAGCATCCAGTGAAACAATCAAGTTAAAATCAAAAGCATGTAAGAGAAAAATCTCAAAAATGTGCATGCCAATAGTGTAGTGTAATAGAAGAATAACAATAATGGCATTTTTAACATTTTAAAAACTGATATATTGTAAGAACATTGCTCTGTCAAAGAGCAGAAAAACTAAAAATAAAACTCTTCTCTATGCATACAAATATGTAAGGAGACTAAGAGCTAACAAATGAAAAATATCAGCATATCTATTTTAAGAAGAGAAAAGAAGGAAGGAAAAAAGATATTTAAAAAGAAGAAAGATGTCATATTGGACCTCTGCCACCATCCCTCCTGAATTTGCTTTCTAAAGCAAGAGTAGCAGATTGGTGAACTGGTAAGCCTCCTTTGATTTAAAACCCAACAACTTTGCCGTTCCAATCATTTTTATTAAAATAAGTGTTCTAGTGCTGCAAAAAGCAACCATGTTTACTGTTTGCTAATAAAGCAATCAAGTTTACTAATTTTGATTGATATTCAAAGCTACCCTTTAACAAACCACAATTTTACAGCCATCTGTCTTATAATATGACATCCCCCAAAGAGAGTGTTTCATTTCTAGCTGCAACGAGGTATGCAGGCCTGGTCACATGCTCAGTGGTCTCCATCTATACATCATAAAGTAACAATTTTGTTTATGCATTCATAAAATATTTACTGAATGTACAGAATATGTCCAGGTTTGTATTTAAAACAGTGAATAAGAAAGCTATTCTGTCTTGGAGGTGCTTATGGTCTAGTTTCTACAAGATCCCTAAGCAGACAGTTCTAGTTCTGTGTGATTCGCGCTATGAATAGAGGTAAAGAAGAGGCTCGGGAGCTTGCAAGAGAAGCTTACAGAAACAACATCTGAGTAGAGACCTTGAGGATGAAGAGATTTTAGCCAGGCAAGTTAGGGGGAAGACTGTCCCAGGCTTAACGAATGGCTTGTGTAATGCTAAAGGGAACAAATGTAGTGCATGGAATGTAGACTCTTTATTTGGCAAGTTAATTACAAACTCCAGCAACTGTTTCTATTAGAGCTGTATTTCTATTGGAACTGTTTCTGTTGGAGGGGGAAAGAAAAGACTGAAAAGTCAAAAAGGAAAAAAGGCCTCAAGTTTAAGGCAATTCAACTAATAAACAACATGTATTAATTTGCATCTGTTTATGTTAAGCACACAGCCTAACTGACTGAATGCTCAATTTGTTGAATGAATGAAAGATCAATGCATAATTGCTTTGAGGCTACTACCTTCACAACTTTTTTTTTTAGTTTTTAATTTTTCCAAATAAATGACAAGAAAGCCCAATTTTTACTAATAGCACAAAGCAAGATGTTTAAAGCTACTCCCAAAATACATAGGAAAATAAGAAAGGCATATTTTCTCCCTAGTGACTTATAACTTGAAGGAGGAATAGTTAAATTTAAGTCAGTTCCATTCAATATGCGTTTGAGCATCCTGTATGTCTAGTAGCATAGTGTTAGGCTCTTTGCAAATGCTTTATGATTAGTGTTTTCACTTGCAAATACTTATGTATATGAAACAACCCAAGGGAAATACAGGAAACATGAAACAGTACAGACAGCAGTGAAGAGTCGCAAATACAGAATCAGAAAATTCAGTACAGTGACACTGAAAAAGGAAGGAGTTGTTTTGGGCTGGTAACCTCAGAGCTGGCACCCTCAGCGCTGGCTATTCAGAGGACACAAGGTATCTTCCAGGTTCCAAAGGATGCATGAGATTGATCAAAGCCTGAAGGAGGACTATAACCAAATATCAGATAAACAACATGAGACTGAAAATTCATGTTTAACTTTTCTTGGGATTCAGGTTGTGAAACAAGTCATGGAATAAAAGAACAAAACCAAAGGGATGTCAGCTTAATTATGGAAAGGGAGCTGAACTGAGATTGGGAAAATCTAGGTTCTACCTTCTGCATTGTCACTAATGCACTGCATGACCCTAGTCCCAGGACTTAACCACTGGGAGGGTCACAGTCTCCTCATCTGTAAGATAAAGGCGTAGAGCTAGATCAATGTGAAGGATTCCTTCCCATTTGAAAGTCTATGATTCTAAGAGTACTTATTCTCAGAACTAAATTTAATGCTCATCTGTGATAATCAACTTATACTAGGTTCCTCTGATTTATACTGATGCCTCAATGCCAAATTTATGCAGACTTGGGTGAAAAATATTTGTTAATCTGAGCAGATTTCAGATAAATTTGAATATCCATCTCAATGGTTCTACAAAATGTAAGAAACTGCTGCTTCTTCAGACAACTGCTGCTTCTTCTAGCATTACCTTGTGCAAATCATGAAACAATCCACACTATCTTATTACTATCTGATTATGTGTCTGCTTTTAAGTAGATTGTGAAATCTTTCATGGCAGTAACTGTGTTTCATGTATTTTTATGTCTTTATTATGTAAGCTTAGAGCTTGGCTTATAGTGATAATTAATCATCATACGATAACAATTAAAACATAGCCAAATATTTTGAGTTATCAATATGTTCCAGGTACTTTTCAAAATATTGTTTCATTTAATCTTCCCTTAAATTCTATAAGATAGATATTACAATCATTCCCACTTTACAGGTGAGGAAAGTGGAGCATATACACAGGTTAAGCAAATTTCCCAAGTTCACACAACTAATAAATCTGGCAAAGAGTACTCACACCCAAGGCCTCTGGCCCCTGAGCTTATGCTTTTAAGTACATGGAGATGCTTGAGAGATCCCCATTGGATAAATAATGCAGCATATTTATTACAACTAAGGCACAGAGGGAAGGCATCAGAGATGGAAGAAGAAGTGGCAATGGGAGCAGGGAGGAAGAGTATGTCAACAAGAGGAGAGTACTACAGATAAAGGTGTGGAGGAAAGGAACCACACTATGTTAGGGAAGAAGTAACAAGCAGTTCAGTATTGTTGGAGAAGATAGGAAGAAGGTTGTTGCTGGAGACAGTGAAAAGAATGAAAACACAGAGAACCTATGCCTTGTGAGTACTCTGGGAAACTAGGAGCACTGATGGATCTGACAAGTATAAGTAATCTTATGGAACAATGAGACAAAAACAATTGAGAACAGTGCCCTTCTGAAAAGTCTTGGCTATGCTGAAGTAGTAGTCCATGAAACTCTTTAAAGTCCCTCTATTGACTTTGTGTCTTTGCTATTTCTTTTGCCTGTAATGTCCTTTTTCTTCCAGTGTTCCTTCCTTATTACTCCTGGGTTTTTCAAATACAGCTGAAATGTCATCTTCTATAAGAAATGTTCTTTCTCTCCTTTTCCCCAGCATCTGCCCTGCATGGCACCCTGTTGTAACACTCATGACACTTCACTGTAGTCATCTCTTCACTTGCATTTTCAGTCTTTTCTCCCAGGCTGTGGACACTTTGAAAGTCCACAGCACCCTTCATTCTCTTCATCCTCTCTCTACCAGTCTCTGGAACAAGATAAAACTAAGTAATTTCTGTTTAATCACTCAGTTTTTAATTGGAATTATATTACAGTCATTTAATTATGTTATTTGTATATATTCTTGGTATAATGCATTGAAAATAACCTACCTGCATTATGTCTACCTCTTATAACACCAAACTGTCCACATAGTACAAAATTAAGTGCAAAGGTTAGCAACAATATAGCAAATGTATGGAACATCCTAATTCAATTTTACCAACTTAGCATAAAGGAAAATAGCCCATACTGCCCAATCTCTTCTTTCTCCTTTTCTAATAAAGGCTTATTTCCTGTCAATACACTGCAGTTTATAAACCACCCTAATAAATAATAGAGCTTCCTTATTTTGTCAGTTCCCCATTGTACCAGTTTCTGGTCTTTCACCCAGTTCTCTCCACTCAGTCCATGAGAAAGGTTTCTGAGGGCCTGAATGATCTCAGTGCATTCCCTACAGTCCTAGTGATATTCTTATGCTTGTTCCAACCATTGCTCCCGGTCACTGTTTGTTTGCTATCCATCTCATTCTTTCCATGATCAACAAATATTCACTGCTCAGCATGCCAGGCACTATGATGAGAGCTGGGGATATTAAGTGAATAACATAGCGACAGACCCTATACTCCCAGGATGCACACCCCTCAGGGAAATTAGAGATACTAAGACTGGGGAATCCAAGGTGCTACAAGAGCAGAGACAAGGGTATCAGCCCCATACTTAGTTGTCAGGGGAGGTTCTAGCATCTGGATGTTAAATTCAACTCAGCCAGGAAAAAGGAAGGAATGAGATGATGGGTGTGGGGAGAGAATGGAAACTAAGGCAACCAATACTTGAAGTTTCAAAAGTAGATAAGGGTTCCAGACTAAGAAACGGAGGTAGTTCTAGTAATTACATCCCAGATGCAGAGAATGGTGGGTACAGCGACCAGAGAGGGCACTCAAGAAGTAGCAGGGTCAGAACACACTGAGCTTTGGAACCAGATCAACGCGTTTGGCCTTCATCTTAAATGCAATTATAGGGAAAAGTTTAAACTGGGGAATGACAATTCAATGTTTGTTTTAGAAAGATCACTCTTACCCCTTCTAGAGAAGGGTTTGGAGAGGAATGCAGTTGAGGCAGAGATGCCAGTGAAGAGGCTAAGTGGGAAGGCAAATCAGAGATTATGGTTCTCTATAGTTATGTGAATAAGGAAGGACCAAAGCAGATCAAAAGGACAGATATCTAAGTGTAGAACACTGTGCTTAGTGAAAGGCTGGTAGCAAAGAGGGAGAGAGAGAGGCTGGGGATAATGTCCTAGACCTCAAAACCTCTCCTGTCTGGTTACCTAAGTCCAGCATAAATATCACTCTGGGCTTCTAGAAACACCTCATATACACCTCTCAATCGTCATGTGACCTGAATTCTGTAGTTAACTAAAAGTATCTGCTTCTGTGCATATTGCTATTTCTAGCCTAATGAAATAGGATGAAAATCATAAGTGGGTTTATTGATTGGGTTTATTTCCTCTGTACTAGGTTGTTAAAACAAGTTCTCTGTGTGCTGGTCACTTCCTCTGAGAAGCCAGTCATGACTGCCCTAGCAGACCTAGGGCTTCCTACAAGATTGTATAGCATCATACAAACCTCCATCATTATCGCACTGCATAACATTATAACATGCAATTGTCCAAGTCTGCACTACATTGTGAGATTTTAAGGAAGGATACTCTTTTTATCTTTACCTCTCCAGTGCCTATCAATGCCAGAGAATATGGTACAAATTTCATATGTTGACTTAATGTATTATTTTAATTGTTTCACTGGTATTGCCCTTGCAATTTAGAAAGTCTCTTTTCCTGACACGATTAGGAACTCTGCCAAAGCAAATACGTGTTCTGTGTTTTTTAAATCTATTAAGAATTTGCATTAATTTAAAATGAGAACAACAATCATGGGAAATAATTCTAAAATGTTTCCCCAGCTATTTATTCTGCATGTTGATGGAACAAATAACATGAAGGGCAATAGGTATGAGCAGGTTATGGTTTCTTAATGTACCACACACCAATCAGATGGCTCCACAATGCAAGCCATTTATAATGTCCTTCCCTTTATATTCAGGCATTGATAATCGGAAACTGAAGCTGAAATGCAATGATTCATTCAAAGCAGACCTGACATCCAAACCTTTCTGAGGTGTTCATCTACATAATTGTATGAGTTATTCATTTCCTCTCTTGCTCAGTCATTCCTTGCTCTCTGCCTTGAAAATGCCACTACAGGGTATTTGCCGCAGTGGCCCCCAAAGCCTGGAAAAGTTAGGGGAGGGGTAAAGAGAACAACAAATAAAAACACCGTGGCAGCAGCATTCACATCTTCATGTCCTTTCCTGCCAGCCTGGCCTTCCATTTATGTCTGGGTGCTGGTTCTATCAAACTTCTGTCTTGTATCAATTTTTAGCAGCATGGATAATTTATTGCATCTAGGATGATAGAAAACCAGCTTTATACATCATTCAGCTTGCAAAAGATGTGTAGCTTCAGTCCCTTAATGGTGTCATTTTGGCTGAATGCTATTAACAGATTACCCCTGCCTAGGGCAGTGGAGCATGTGCAGCAGAAAGATAACCTTGTGTTCGTAATTTAATATTAACTGTTTTCTCCATAGTACCTCTTTCCAGTACATTAACAACAAACCAATATGGCCTTGTCCCCTGCGGTCATATTCTTCAGCAAAAAAATGGATTACATGATAGCAAGTTCCTGAAGATTTACAATGAAGTATTACAAATCACTCAACACTCGCTCTGCAGAAATGAAAAATAAACAGGCTTAGATTCAATCAAATTTAATTCCTCCAATTTAGCTTTACCGCACTTCAAAGGGTGCTCTTATTAATGTCTTGGTGAACAAATTTAACAGACATTTTTTGTCCTTCTTATACGAAAGCCTCCAGTTGTGTTCAACATATAGTGAGATCAAGAAACTGTTTTTTTTTTTTTTTTTTTTAGTGACTACTCTGTCACAGTTTGATATAAAAGTGTAAGCCATTTACAGAAAACTCTTTATGGAATTTTTATCCTATTCCATTCCCGGGAGCTAAATTTATATCCTGCATTAGCTATCATAGCACTAGAGTATTAGTCTTCTCCCTTTGCAAGCAGTTCAGGGCAGTCGGAGGCCCTATCACTCTCCACCACTCACATACACAGGCATTATGAGTTTATCTCATCTTCTGCAGCAAGTACCGGGCCCAATTCATTCCTTTAGGCTACTTTACTAATAACCTATTCCTTATCAGGGCCTCTCCACCTCAGCTTGTGATCAAAGACCCAATTAATGGAATGGAGAAAGGTGAAGCATTCAAATAATGGAGACAGCTGTTTTTCTCTGTTAGAGAAAATCCATTTGTATTGTTATCGCACTCGCAAGTTCTGCAGCTCCTGTTTAATTCAGTCTTCCTCTATTTCTGCTGATGATAAAAAAAAAAAAAAAAGTCACAATGAACTCCAAAGAGAATGGCAGAAGCATCACCGTGTTTCAACTCAGTCTGGGAGTTATCAACTTGAAAGTGAAAATACAAGCAGATAAGAGGAGGAAATGTCCAACAAAGACCATATCAAAAATTTTAAAAATTTTTCAAGCAGCATTCTCTATTCATCATTCTGAATTTTTGTTCAAGTTCCATCCTATCCTGTATTGCTCAGCTG
This sequence comes from Trachypithecus francoisi, assembly GCF_009764315.1. Taxonomy (NCBI): domain Eukaryota; kingdom Metazoa; phylum Chordata; class Mammalia; order Primates; family Cercopithecidae; genus Trachypithecus; species Trachypithecus francoisi. The sequence continues at coordinate 47,575,214 of NW_022681472.1, forward strand.
TCTAACTCAGCAAAGCAGAAGCTGATAATATCTTGAGTTCCACATCAGTTGAAAAGTAATTAAAGGCACAGAGTAATCATAATTGGTTGGTAGGGACATTTTTATGAACTTCATGCACTTATGGGTCCGGGAAACCTTATTAGAGCTCCAACTTTAAGTAGGCTATTTCTCCACAAGTCAAAGCATTTTCCACTAAACTGGTTATTAAACTATTTATTTCTTTTCCCCTTTAAACATTTTAAGCATTTCCTGCCCTCAATGCCATGCTTACTTTACTTAACTGAGCCCTAATATGAGAGAATTGTATGAGTGATTCTCAGACACAAAGTCTGACCGTGTTAAGACATCATTCCTCTGTAAAGAAATTTCACTTGTCTATAAATAATCTGTCCTTTTGCCTGGTAATGGAGCAGGAAAGACCTCTTGGTTTTAGAATTAAGGCTATGCTGTCTATCTTTTCTCTTAATAAAAGCAGGTCAGATTCAAAGCTGGAAAAGAAACAAAGACAGTCTTTTGCTTTTACTTTGTGTAGAACATATTTCCTTGTAAGGGTCTAAATCCAGGATTGTTTTTGGTTTTGTCAAATAAAAAGAGAAACATGTACATTGTTTTTCTCCCCTCAGGAGAATTCCCTTGGAAAGCAAGAATGAGAATCACATATTTGAATTCCTGCCTGAACACATATAACTAGCAAAATAAACACGTACAGAGCTACAGTATATGCAATGAATAGAGACAGCAGAATCTTAAAGGGCTGTTCTCCCAGGCTGATCACTCACAGGGGATTCCAAGATGTGTGTGAGACTGAGTGGAAAAAAAAGCATTATGCATTTGCATGCAAAATGAACATTTAAAAGAAGATTTTATGGAAATAAAGAATAATATGTATTAAACATGGTCTGGTAAACAGGTCAGGTTTTTCTATCATTTTTTCTTCACTTCAACCTTTAAAAACAACAAAAAAATTAGATTGGCTTTTTCCTTCTGTATTGGAATAAAGCAACTCTTCCTTTCTTTGCATGTCATGGATCTTCATATTCTTTTCTTAATATTGAAACTAGAGCAAATAAATATGAAATAAAATAAATCAGCTTTCTCAAAAAGATAAAAAACAGTAAAAGCAGAACTATCAATAATTTCCCTTAGGCATACTAAAAACATAGAGACACAGTTGGTGACAGTGGAGTAGAAAAAACAAAGCAAATTATGAAATGCAGCTTTAATCTTTCAACTGTGAAAGGAAATATCTATAAACCTTTTATTTTTGAATATACGTTAACTTTATCTATATCAAGGCAATAGCATAAATATATAGTAACTTTTCTCTAGCAATGTTAGAATTACAGGAAAAAAAATACTTTCTTTTAGCAGAAGGATTTTGTCAGTCAGGATAGGCCAGTTATATTGGGGTAACAACCAACCACAGAAACCACAGTGGTTGAAAGCATTTATTTCTTATTCACACTATGTCCAGTGGGGATCAGCAAGGTATGCCGCCATCATATGCGTTCAGGGACACAGAATGACAAAGGCCCTATCATCTTATGGTGCTGCTTTTTCAATGCGACGCTTCAGGATGTACCAGGGCATAGATGAGACCATGGAGAACATGTTCCCAACCATTAAATACTCGGGTCTAGAAGTCATCTTCATCAGTTTCACTCGCATGTCATTGACCAAAGCAAGTCCCATGGCCACACCTAATTTTAAGAGGACGTGTACCCAAAAGGAGATCCAGGAATCTTGGTGCATACTAAGGAACTATTTGTATTTGCTCCACTGTTTAAGAAAGGAAAGTATACTGAAGATAGTGTTCTTTGTTCGATCTTCCATTATAAAAGATGCTATGATAACTTGACACTAGAGGAGCCACATTCCACATTCAAGTTTAGCTTTTTTTTTTTTTTTTTAGATGGAGTTTTGCTCTGTCGCCCAGGCTGGAGTGCAGTGGCTCAATGTCAGGCTCACTGAAACCTTGGTCTCCCGGGTTTAAGCAATTCTCCTGCCCTAGCCCCCAGAGTAGCCAGGATTATAGGCATGCACCACCACGCTGCTAATTTTTTGTATTTTTAGTAGAGATGGCGTTTCACCATGTTGCCTAGGCTGGTCTCAAACTCCCAGGCTCAAGTGATGCACCTGGCTTGGCCTCCCAAAGTGCTGGGATTACAGGCATGAGCCACCAGGCCTGGCCTAGCTTCTTTTTTCTTAGAAGTAGATGTTATATACACTTTGTATAGGAGGCAGGATCCTACTCAGACCACAATTTAATCTTTGATCAAGAGGTCTTATGCTGGAGCTTTAACTTATTTTACAATATAAAGTCCTTGAGGGCACATATACAGAATTTTCCTGATTCAAATCCACTAGGTTTAGTGAATAAAAGTGTTTTTATGCTCTCAATGATTTATAATTAGATTATGTCATCTGGCTGAATAGTTTCTTAAATGGAATATTCTGACCTGACCTAGAATACTTAATTATTTATTCTTTTCCTTCCTTCATTCATTCTTGCATCATTCTTTGTATTTATTCTGTAGGTAAGATTGATGGTCTACTATAGTCAAGTATGTATTTAGTTTTCATTTCAAGGATCAGGAAGAAAGCAAGTTCCTAGGCCTCAAGAAACTCAGTTTAGGGAAGGAGTCAGACTAGAAACTGAAACTACACCAGATGAGGAAAAAGGATAACAATCACCTTTTAAAAAGTAACTTATTGGGGGGAGGGGCTAAGATGGCCAAATAGGAACAGCTCTGGTCTGCTGATCCCCGCGAGACCAATGCAGAAGATGTGTGATTTCTGTGTTTCCAACTGAGGTACCTGGTTCATCTCACTGGGCATGGTTAGGCAGTGGGTGCAGTCCACGGAGGCAAGGAGAAGCAGGGTGGGGCGTCACTTCATCTGGGAAGTGCAAGGGACCAGAGTCCTACCTACCCCCTAGCCCAGGGAAGCCGTGAGGGACTGGGCTACTTTGCCAGGTTACTACACTTTTCCCACAGTTTTTGCAATCTGCAAATCAGGAGATTCCCTTGTGTGCCTACACCATCAGGTCCCTGGGTTTCAAGCACAAAACTTGGTGGCTGTTTGGGCAGACATTGAGCTAGCTGTGGGAGTATCTTTTCATACCCCAGTGGCACCTGGAACACCAGTGAGAAAGAACCACTCACTCCTCCGGAAACGGGGTTGAAGCCAGGGAGTCAAGCGGTCTCGCTGAGTGGTTCCCACTCCCACAGAACCCAGCAAGCTAAAAACCTTTGACTTGAAATTCTGCTGCCAAAAAGCAGTCTGAAGTGACCTGGGACTATTAAGTTTAGTTGGGGAAGGGGTGTCTGCCATTACAGAGGCTTTAGTAGGCGGTTTTCCCCTCACAGTGCTAAGGAGGCTGGGAGGTCTGGACTGGGCGCAGCAAAGCAGCTGTGGCCAGACTGCTTCTCTAGATTCCTGCTCACTGAGCAGGGCATCTCTGAAGGAAAGGTAACAGTCCCGGTCAGGGGTTTACAGACAAAACCCCCATCTCCCTGGGACAGAGCACCTTGGAGAAGGGGTGGCTGTGGGCATAGCTTCAGCAGATTTAATGGTTCCTGCCTGCCAACTCTGCAGAGTGGCTGATCCTGACAAGAGAGATTCTCCCAGCACAGCACACCAGCTCTGGTAAGCGACAGACTGCCTCTTCAAGTGGGTCCCTGACCCCTGTGCCTCCTGACTAGGAAAAACCTCCCAACAGGGGTTAACAGACACCTCATACAGGAGACTTCCGGCTGGCGTCAGGCCAGTACCCCTCTATGACGACGTTTCCAGAGGAAGGAGCAGCCAGTAACCTTTGCTGTACTGCAGCTTCCACTGGTGATACCCAGGTGAATGGGATCTGGAGTGGACCTCCAACAAACTAAAGCAGAACTGCAGAAGAGGGGCCTGTTAGGAGGAAAAACTAACAAACAGAAAGCAACAACATCAATATCAAGGACCCCCACACAAAAAGCCCATCCCAAAGTCATCAGCCTCAAAGATCAAAGGTAGATAAATCCACGAAGATGAGGAAAAAGCAGCATAAAATGCTGAACATTCCAAAAACAGAATGTCTCTTCTCTTCCAAATGATCGCAACTCCTCTCCAGTAAGGGCACAAAACTGGACAGAGAACGAGATTGATGAATTGACACGAGTAGGCTTCAGAAAGTGGGTAATAACAAACTCCTCTGAGCTAAAGGAGCATGTTCTAACACAATGCAAGGAAGTTAAGAACCTTGATAAAAGGTTACATGAACTGCTAACTAGAATAACCGGTTTAGAAAGGAATATAAATGACCTGATGGAGCTGGAAAACACAGCACTACAACTTCGTGAAGTATACACAAGTATCAATAGCCCAGTAGATCAAGCGGAAGAAAGGATATCTGAGATTGAAGATCAACTTACTGAACTAAGGCATGAAGACAAGATTAGAGAAAAAAGAACGAAAATGAACAAAAAAAGCCTCCAATAAATATGGGACTAGGTGGAAAGACAAAACCTACGTTGATTGGTGTACCTGAAAGTGATAAGGACAATGGAATCAAGTTGGAAAACACACTTCAGGATATTATCCAGGAGAACTTCCCCAACCTAGCAAGATAGGCTAACATTCAAATTCAGGAAATGCAGAGAACACCACTAAGATACTCCTTGAGAAAAGCAACCAAAAGACAAAATCGTCGATTCTCCATGGTTGAAATGAAGGAAAAAAATGTTAAGGGCAGAGAGAAAGGTCAGGTTACCTATAAAGCGAAGCCCATTAGACTGAGAGTGGATCTCTCTGCAGAAGCCCTACAAGCCAAAAGAGAGTGGGGGCTAATATTCAACTTTCTTAAAATAAAGAAACTTCAACCCAGAATTTCATATCCAGCCAAACTAAACTTCATAAGCAAAGGAGAAATAAAATCCTTTACAGACAAGCAAATGCTGAGGGATTTTGTCACCACCAGGCGTGTCTCACAAGAGCTCCTGAAGGAAGCACTAAATATGGAAAGGAAAACTGGGACCACCCACTGCAAAAACACACCAAAATATAAAGACCAATGACACTATGAAGAAACTGCATCAACTAATGTGCAAAATAACCAGCTAGCAACATGATGATGGGATCGAATTCACATAAAACAATGTTAACCTTAAATGTAAATGGGTTAATACCTCAATTAAAAGACACAGACTGGCAAATTGGATAAAAAGTCAAGACCCAATGTAAATACACCCAGATTCATAAAACAAGTTCTCAGAGACCTGCCAAGAGACTTAGACTCCCACACAATAATAGTGGGAGACTTTAACACCCCACTGTCAATATTAGACAGATCAACAAGACAGAAAATTAACAGCGATATTCAGGACTTGAACTCAGCTCTATACCAAGTGGACCTAATAGACATCTACAGAACTCTCCACCACAAATCAATAGAATATACATTCTCAGTGCCACATAGCACGTATTCTAAAATCAACCACATAATTGAAAGTAAAACATTCCTTGGCAAATGCAAAAGAATGGAAATTATAACAGTCTCTCAGACCACAGTGCAATCAAATTAGAACGTAGCATTAAGAAACTCACTCAAAACTGCACAACTACATGAAAATTGAACAACCTGTTCCTGAATGACTACTGGGTAAATAACAAAATTAAGGCAGAAATAAATAAGTTATTTGAAACCAATGAGAACAAGAGACAATGTACCAGATTCTCTGGGACACAGCTAAAGCAGTGTTAAGAGGGAATTTTATAGCACTAAATGCCTACAACAAAAAGCTGGAAAGACCTAAAATCAACATTCTAACATCACAATGAAAAGAACTAAAGAAGCAAGAGCAAACAAATTCAAAAGCTGGTAGAAGACAAGAAATAACTAAGATTAGAGCAGAGTTGAAGGAGATAGAGACACAAAATGCTTCAAAAAAATCAATGAATTCAGGAGCTGATTTTTTGAAAAGATTAACAAAATAGATGAACTACTAGTTAGACTAATAAAGAAGAAAAGATAGAAGAATCAAAGATACAACTAAAAAAAAGATCACGTGGATATCACCACTGATCTCACAGAAAAACAAACCACTATCAGAATATTATAAACACCTCTATGCAGATAAACTAGAAAATCTAGAAGAAATGGGTAAATCCCTGGACAAATACACCCTCCCAAGACTAAACCAGGAAGAAGTCGAATCCCTGAATAAACCAATAACAAGTTCTGAAATTGAGGCAGCAATTAATAGCCTACCAACTAAAGAAAAAAGCCCAGACCAGATGGATTCACAGTAAAAAAAAAAAGCCCAGACCAGACGGATTCTATCAGAGGTACAAAGAGGAGCAGGTACCATTCCTTCTACCTATTCCAAACAACAGAAAAAGAGGACCTCTTTCTTAACTCATTTTATGAGACCAGCGTAATCCTGATACTAAAACCTGGCAGAGATACAACAAAAAAAGAAAATTTCAGGCCAATATCCCTGATGAACATTGACGTGAAAAATCGTCAATAAAGTACTGGCAAACTGAATCCAGTAGCACATCAAAAATTTATCCACCATAGTGAAGTCGGCTTCCTCCCTGGAATGCAAGGCTGGATCAACATATGCAAATCAATAAATGTAATCCAACACATAAACAGAACCAATGGCAAAAACCACATGATTATCGCAATAGATACAGAAAAAGTCTTTGATAAAATTCAATATCCCTTCATGCTAAAAACTCTCAATAAACTAGGTATTGATGGAACATATCTCAAAATAATAAGAGCTAATTATGACAAACCAGCAGCCAATATCATATGGAGTGGGCAAAAGCTAGAAGCATTGCCTTTGAAAACTGGCACAAGACAAGGATGCTCTCTCTTACCACTCCTATCCAACATAGTATTGGAAGTTCTGGCCAGGGCAATCAGGCAAGAGAAAGAAATAAAGCATATTCAAATAGGAAAAGAGAAAGTCAAATTGTCTCTGTTTGCAGGTGACATGATTGTATATTTAGAAAACCCCATTGTCTTGGCCCAAAAACTTCTTAATCTAATAAGTAACTTCAGCAAAGTCTCAGGATACAAAATCAATGCGCAAAAATCACAAGCATTCCCACACACCAGCAATAGATAGGCAGAAAGCCAAATATGAGTGAACTCCCATTCACCATTGCTGCAAAGACAATAAAATACCTAGGAATACAACTTACAAGGGACATGAAAGACCTGCTCAAGCAGAACTACAAACCATTATTCAAGGAAATAAGAGAGGACACAAACAAATGGAAAAACATTCCATGCTTATGGGTAGGAAGAATCAACATTGTGAAAATGGTGATACTGCCCAAAGTAATTTGTAGATTCAATGCTATTCCCATAAAGTTATCAGTGACTTTCCTTGCAGACACAGGGAGAAAAAACTACTTTAAATTTCATATGGAATGAAAAAAGAGCTTGTATAGCCAAGACAATCCTAAGCAAAAAGAACAAAGCTAGAGGCATCACACTTCCTGACTTCAAACTGTACAACAAGGCTGAAGTAACCAAAACAGCATGGTACTGGTATTGAAACAGATATATAGACCAATGGAACAGAATAGTGACCTAAGAAACAGCAACACACATCTGCAACCATCTGATTTTCAACAAAACCTCACAAAAACAAAAAATGGGGAAAGATTTCCTATTTAATAAATGGTGCTGGGAAAACTGGCTAGCCATATGCAGAAAACTGAAACTGGACCCCTTCTTTACACCTTATAAGAAAATTTACTCAAGATGGATTAAAGACTTAAATGTAAAACCCAAAGCCATAAAAACCCAAGAAGAAAATCTAGGCAATACCATTCAGGACATAGGCATGGGCAAAGACTTCATGACTAAAACACTAAAAGCAATTGCAGCAAAAGCCAGACTTAAAAATGGGATCTAATCAAACTGAAGAGCTTCTGCACAGCAAAAGAAACTATCATCAGAATGAATGGGTAACCTACAGAATGGGAGAAAGTTTTTGCAAGCTACCCATCTGATAAAGGTCAAATATCCAAAATCTACAAGGAACTTAAACAAATTTACAAGAAAAAAAAGCAAAACAACAACAACAACAACAACATCAAAAAGCAACCAAAGGATATGAACAGACACTTCTCAAAAGAAGACATTTATGTGGCCAACAAACATATGAAAAAAAGCTCATCATCACTGGTCATCAGAGAAATGCAAATCAAAATCACAATGTGATACCATCTCATGCCAGATAGAATGGTGATTATTAAAAAGTCAGGAAACAATAGATGTTGGCAAGGCTGTGAAGAAATAGGAACTTTTACACGGTTGGTGGGAGTGTAAATTAGTTCAGCTATTGTGGAAGACAGTGTGGTGGTGATTCCTCAAGGGTTTAGAACTAGAAAATCATTTGACCCAGCAATCCCATTACTGGGTATATGCCCAAAGGATTATAAATCATTCTACTATAATGACACATGCACACATATGTTTATTGCAGCACTATTTATAATAGCAAACACTTGGAACCAACCCAAATGCCTATCAACGATAGATTGGATAAAGAAAATGTGGTACATATATGCCATGGAATACCACACAGCCATAAAAAAGAATGAGTTCATTTCCTTTGCAGGGACATGAATGAAGCTGGAAACCAACATCCTCAGCAAACTAACCACAGGAACAGAAAACCAAACACCGCATGTTTTTACTCATAAGTGGGAGTGAACAATTAGGACACATGGACACAGGGAGGGGAAAATCACACACTGGGGCTTCTCGTGGGGTGGGGGAAAGGGGAGGGAGAGCATTAGGACAAATACCTAATGCATGCAGGGCTTAAAACCTAAATGACAAGTTAATAGGTGCAGCAAACCACCATGGCACATGTATACCTATGTAACATATCTGAACATTCTGCACATGTATCCCAGAACTTAAAGTAAAATAAAATAAAATAAAATAAATAGAACTTATTACTAATAATAATAATAGATAAGAATGATAAACACTTAACATCAGATGGTATATTGTATTACTTTATTTTCATTATGAAAGTGATCAGCAACTTGATTACCTTCAAAAAACTGTTTTTCCAGCCTCCTTTTCCAGCTCAGGTCTTCTTACTGCTCTCCCTGCTCCTCCGGGTTGTTCTGCTTCCAACCCCTATCAGAGGTCCCTGACCTACCACCACCACCACCTCCAGCAAGGTTTGCCTTAGGAGTTATCTTTCCTTTGACCCTCTACCATCTTCTGTGTCTCCATTTTTATTTCTTCAGTGCTCTATTTTATGATCCTTTCTCGTTGGTTCCACTATGCTCTGAGAACTATAGGCTCTAAAGTGTATTAAAACTTACATATTTGACTACTATATACATAAAAATGCCTCTAGCCACTGATCAGACTTTATATAATTTTGGGTCATCTGGGAGGCCAAAGGACCTTTACCTCTTATGCTCACCATGGCATAACACTCAGTGACGACTTCAGACCCAAGCTCTACATCTCCAGTTGCCTAAATCTGGACTTGAATATGAGAAATTTAGTATGCAAAATCAGTCTAAATCATCTTCCTCTGAAACCAGATTTTTCCCTCAAGAAAATTCTCGTTTTTGCTAATGCTTCATCCAGGCACAAAACTTGGCCTCACCTCTTCATTTCCAAGTCAAACACCTAATACTCTGAGATTTGTGTTTCTAGGAAAGATTGACATTTGAATTGGTAGACTGAGTAAAGCAGAGGGCCCTCTGCAATACAGGTGAACCTCATCCAATCTGTTGAGGACCTGAATAGAGCAAAAAGGCAGAGAAAGTTTGAATTAGCCCCCTCTACCCTACTGCTTGAGCTGAGACATTGGTCTCCTCCCTTTAGATTAAAACTTAAATCATTAGTGTTTCTGGTTCTTTGGCCTTTGGACTTGGAATGGAATGTATATCACCAGTGTTCCTGGGTCTCCACTGTCCAGATGGCAAATCATGGGACTTCTAGCTGCTAGTCATTTATCCAATTCCTTATAATAAATTTCACATATGTATATACAGTTATGCATCCTTTAATGACAATGATATGTTCTGAGAAATGTGTTGTTAGGCAATTTTGTCATTGTGCAAACACCATAGAATGTACTTAAGCAAACCTAGATGGTATAGGCCTACTACAAATCTAGGTTATATAGTTATAGCCTGTTTTTCCTAGTCTAAAAACCTGTACAGCATGTTACAGTACTGAATATTGTAGGCAATTGTAATACGGGATAAATGTTTTTACGTATCTAAATGTAGAAAAGGTACAGTAAAGATATAATATTACAACTTTATGGGACCAAGTTTATATGTGTGATTCATCATTGACCAAAACATCATTATGCAGTATATGACTCCGTGTGTGTGTGTGTCTGTGTGTGTGTGTGTGTGTGTGTATCTCCTATTGGTTTTGTTTCTCTGGAGAAGCCTGACTAATACAACTGGCAATAATTTCCCATTGTGTGCAGAGTTAAGACGTGTGTCTATGGCCAGATTTTAAGTCATCCCATAATCTGGCACCTCCAATACTCCCTCCATCCTCTCCCTCCTGAATATCCAAACTTTCTGTACAAAATGAATCATCTGTTTCATTTGAGTTGGTTGTTTTGGAAATAGAGTTCATGCTTATTTTCGGTCTGAAAGTCACTGCTCATGTTGCTTAATGAACTGAAAGAATACTGCCTAGCCTAAAATATAGCTCAAATTCTGCTCCTTCCAAGAAATCTTTTCTACATTTCCATTAACTTTGAATTATTTTGTAACATGGCAGGCTGTGCTTGTAGACTCACTGTGGCACAGACAACCTGTTGGTGCTCTGTTATTTAACCCCTGACTCTCTTGTTATTTGCATGCAAGCATATCTCATCTCTTATTGAATGACAAGCTTCTCATCAACTTTGGGCCACACCTTCCATTCCTTGTCTACCTTTTATAATATCTCACAAAATTCTTAATATATGTGGTACCTAAAAAAAAAATACTTGTTAAATGGAGAGCAAAACAAACCTAAGACTTTTTTAGCATTTGACTCATACTCTCTCAAGTCATAACTTCTTTTATTTTCAATTTCAGTTCAAGACTATGCCTTTAAATCATTTTATCATCCTTTTATATATTTTTCTAAATGCATTTGAAAATAAAATGCTTTCTAATGTTAGATGAAAGCATTAAATGGGAATAGCAAATAAATAATATAAATATGATGTGGTTTTAAAAGGCTGTTATAAACAGGGCTAGTATCATTTACAATATTTTTAGGTGGAGAAATGCATTCTAAAGCACAGAATAAATAAGGGAATTGGTCTGTCCTGGGAACAACCAAAAATTGAGAAATAGGGGGGCGGAGCAAGATGGCCGAATAGGAACAGCTCCAGTCTCCAACTCCCCGCGCGAGCGACACAGAAGACCGGTGATTTCTGCATTTTCAACTGAGGTACTGGGGTCATCTCACTGGGGAGTGCCGGACAATTGTTGCTGGTCAGCTGCTGCAGCCCGACCAGTGAGAGCTGAAGCAGGGTGAGGCATCACCTCACCTGGGAAGCGCAAGGGGGAAAGGAATCCCTTTTCCTAGCCAGGCGAACTGAGACACACACCACCTGGAAAATCAGGTAATTCCCACCCCAATATTGCGCTTTAAGCAAACGGGCACACGGGGAGATTATACCCACACCTGGCCGGGAGGGTCCTACGGCCACGGAGCCTCCCTCATTGCTAGCACAGCAGTCTGTGATCTAACCACAAGGCAGCAGCGAGGCTGGGGGAGGGGCACCCGCCATTGCTGAGGCTTAAGTAGGTAAACAAAGCCGCTGGGAAGCTCGAACTGGGTGGAGCTCACAGTAGCTCAAGGAAACCTGCCTGTCTCTGAAGACTCCACCTCTGGGGACAGGGCACAGCTAAAAAACAACAGGGGAAGCAGCAGAGGCCTGTGCAGACACGAACGACTCTGTCTGACAGCTTTGAAGAGAGCAGTGGATCTCCCAACACGGAGGTTGAGATCTGAGAACGAACAGACTGCCTGCTCAAGTGGGTCCCTGACCCCTGAGTAGCCTAACTGGGAGACATCCCCCACTAGGGGCAGTCTGACACCCCACACCTCACAGGGTGGAGTACACCCCTGAGAGGAAGCTTCCAAAGTAAGAATCAGACAGGTACACTCGCTGTTCAGCAATATTCTATCTTCTGCAACCTCTGCTGCTGATACCCAGGCAAACAGGGTCTGGAGTGGACCTCAAGCAATCTCCAACAGACCTACAGCTGAGGGTCCTGACTATTAGAAGGAAAACTATCAAACAGGAAGGACACCTATACCAAAACCCCATCAGTACGTCACCATCATCAAAGACCAGAGACAGATAAAACCACAAAGATGGGGAAGAAGCAGGGCAGAAAAGCTGGAAATTCAAAAAATAAGAGCGCATCTCCCCCTGCATAGGAGCGCAGCTCATCGCCGGCAACGGATCAAAGCTGGTCAGAGAATGGCTTTGATGAGATGAGAGAAGAAGGCTTCAGTCCATCAAACTTCTCAGAGCTAAAGGAGGAATAACGTACCCAGCACAAAGAAACTAAAAATCTTGAAAAACGAGTGGAAGAATTGATAGCTAGAATGATTAATGCAGAGAAGGTCATAAACGAAATGACAGAGATGAAAACCATGACACGAGAAATACGTGACAAATCCACAAGCTTCAGTAACCGACTCCATCAACTGGAAGAAAGAGTATCAGCGATTGAGGATCAAATGAATGAAATGAAGTGAGAAGAGAAACCAAAAGAAAAAAGAAGAAAAAGAAATGAACAAAGCCTGCAAGAAGTATGGGATTATGTACAAAGACCAAATCTACGTCTGATTGGGGTGCCTGAAAGTGAGGGGGAAAATGGAACCAAGTTGGAAAACACTCTTCAGGATATTATCCAGGAGAACTTCCCCAACCTAGTAGGGCAGGCCAACATTCAAATTCAGGAAATACAGAGAACGTCACAAAGATACTCCTCCAGAAGAGCAACTCCAAGACACATAATTGCCAGATTCACCAAAGTTGAAATGAAGGAAAAAATCGTAAGGGCAGCCAGAGAGAAAGGTCGGGTTACCCACAAAGGGAAGCACATCAGACTAACAGCAGACCTCTCGGCAGAAACTCTACAAGCCAGAAGAGAGTGGGGGCCAATATTCAATGTTCTTAAAGAAAAGAATTTGAAACCCAGAATTTCATATCCAGCCAAACTAAGTTTCATAAATGAAGGAGAAATAAAATCCTTTACAGATAAGCAAATGCTTCGAGATTTTGTCACCACCAGGCCTGCCTTACAAGAGACCCTGAAGGAAGCCCTAAACATTGAAAGGAACAAACGGTACCAGCCATTGCAAAAAAATGCCAAAATGTAAAGACCATCGAGGCTAGGAAGAAACTGCATCAACGAACGATCAAAATAACCAGTTGATATCATAATGGCAGGATCAAGTTCACACATAACAATATTAACCTTAAATGTTAATGGACTAATTGCTCCAATTAAAAGACACAGACTGGCAAACTGGATAAAGAGTCAAGATCCATCAGTCTGCTGTATTCAGGAGACCCATCTCACATGCAGAGACATACATAGGCTCAAAATAAAGGGATGGAGGAAGATCTACCAAGCAAATGGAGAACAAAAAAAAGCAGGGGTTGCAATCCTAGTCTCTGATAAAATAGACTTTAAACCATCAAAGATCAAAAGAGACAAAGAAGGTCATTACATAATGGTAAAGGGATCAATTCAACAGGAAGAGCTAACTACCCTAAATATATATGCACCCAATATAGGACCACCCAAATTCATAAAGCAAGTCCTTAGAGATTTACAAAGAGACTTAGACTCCCATACAATAATAATGGGAGATTCAACGCTCCACTGTCAACATTAGACAGATCAACGAGACAGAAAGTTAACAAGGATATCCAGGAATTGAACTCATCTCTGTACCAAGCGGACCTAATAGACATCTATAAAACTCTCCACCCCAAATCAACAGAATATACATTCTTCTCAGCACCACATCGCACTTATTCCAAAATTGACCACATAATTGGAAGTAAAGCAATCCTCAGCAAATGTACAAGAACAGAAATTATAACAAACTGTCTCTCAGACCACAGTGCAATCAAACTAGAACTCAGGACTAAGAAACTCAATCAAAACCGCTCAACTACATGGAAACTGAACAACTTGCTCCTGAATGACTACTGGGTACATAATGAAATGAAGGCAGAAATAAAGATGTTCTTTGAAACCAATGAGAACAAAGATACAACATAGAAGAATCTCTGGGACACATTTAAAGCAGTGTGTAGAGGGAAATTTATAGCACTAAATGCCCACAAGAGAAAGCTGGAAAGATCTAAAATTGACACTCTAACATCACAATTAAAAGAACTAGAGAGGCAAGAGCAAACACATTCAAAAGCTAGCAGAAGGCAAGAAATAACTAATATCAGAGCAGAACTGAAGGAGATAGAGACACAAAAAACCCTCCAAAAAATCAATGAATCCAGGAACTGGTGTTTTGAAAAGATCAACAAAATTGACAGACCGCTAGCAAGACTAATAAAGAAGAAAAGAAGGGGGGCGAAGCAAGATGGCCGAATAGGAACAGCTCCAGTCTCCAACTCCCCGTGCGAGCGACACAGAAGACCGGTGATCTCTGCATTTTCAACTGAGGTACTGGGGTCATCTCACTAGGGAGTGCCGGACATTCGGTGCTGGTCAGCTGCTGCAGCCTGACCAGCGAGAGCTGAAGCAGTGCGAGGCATCGCCTCACCTGGAAAGCACAAGGGGGATGGGAATCCCTTTTCCTAGCCAGGGGAACTGAGACACACAACACCTGGAAAATTGTGTAACTCCCACCCCAATACCGCGCTTTAAGCAAACGGGCACACCAGAAGAATATATGCCTCACGTGGCAGGAAGGGTCCCACGCCCACGGAGCCTCCCTCATTGCTAACACAGCAGTCTGAGGCGATCTAACCGCAAGGAAGCAGCGAGGCTGGGGGAGGGGAGCCTGCCATTGCTGAGGCTTAAGTAGGTAAACAAAGCCGCTGGGAAGCTCGAACTGGGTGGAGCTCATAGCAGCTCAAGGAAACGTGCCTGTCTCTGTAGACTCCACCTCTGGGGGCAGGGTTCAGCTAAAAAAACAACAGGGGAAGCAGCAGAGGCCTGAGCAGACGCGAACGACTCTGTCTGACAGCTTTGAAGAGAGCAGTGGATCTCCCAACACGGAGGTTGAGATCTGAGAACGAACAGACTGCCTGCTCAAGTGGGTCCCTGACCCCTGAGTAGCCTAACTGGGAGACATCCCCCACTAGGGGCAGTCTGACACCCCACACCTCACAGGGTGGAGTACACCCCTGAGAGGAAGCTTCCAAAGTAAGAATCAGACAGGTACACTCGCTGTTCAGCAATATTCTATCTTCTGCAACCTCTGCTGCTGATACCCAGGCAAACAGGATCTGGAGTGGACCTCAAGCAATCTCCAACAGACCTACAGCTGAGGGTCCTGACTGTCAGGAGGAAAACTATCAAACAGGAAGAACACCTATACCAAAACCCCATCAGTATGTCACCATCATCAAAGACCAGAGACAGATAAAACCACAAAGATGGGGAAGAAGCAGGGCAGAAAAGCTGGAAATTCAAAAAATAAGAGCGCATCTCCCCCTGCAAAGGAGCACAGCTCATCGCCAGCAACGGATTGAAGCTGGTCAGAGAATGGCTTTGATGAGATGAGAGAAGAAGGCTTCAGTTCATCAAACTTCTCAGAGCTAAAGGAGGAATTACGTACCCAGCGCAAAGAAACTAAAAATCTTGAAAAAAGAGTGGAAGAATTGACAGCTAGACTAATTAATGCAGAGAAGGTCTAAACGAAATGACAGAGATGAAAACCATGACACGAGAAATACGTGACAAATCCACAAGCTTCAGTAACCGACTCCATCAACTGGAAGAAAGAGTATCAGCGATTGAGGATCAAATGAATGAAATGAAGCGAGAAGAGAAACCAAAAGAAAAAAGAAGAAAAAGAAATGAACAAAGCCTGCAAGAAGTATGGGATTATGAAAAAAGACCAAATCTACGTCTGATTGGGGTGCCTGAAAGTGAGGGGGAAAATGGAACCAAGTTGGAAAACACTCTTCAGGATATCATCCAGGAGAACTTCCCCAACCTAGTAGGGCAGGCCAACATTCAAATTCAGGAAATACAGAGAACGCCACAAAGATACTCCTCCAGAACAGCAACTCCAAGACACATAATTGCCAGATTCACCAAAGTTGAAATGAAGGAAAAAATCGTAAGGGCAGCCAGAGAGAAAGGTCGGGTTACCCAAAGGGAAGCCCATCAGACTAACAGCAGACCTCTCGGCAGAAACTCTACAAGCCAGAAGAGAGTGGGGGCAATATTCAATGTTCTTAAAGAAAAGAATTTGAAACCAGAATTTCATATCCAGCCAAATTAAGTTTCATAAATGAAGGAGAAATAAAATCCTTTACAGATAAGCAAATGCTTCGAGATTTGTCACCACCAGGCCTGCCTTACAAGAGACCCTGAAGGAACCCTAAACATGGAAAGGAAAAACGGTACCAGCCATTGCAAAAACATGCCAAAATGTAAAGACCATCAAGGCTAGGAAGAAACTGCATCAACTAACAAGCAAAATAACCAGTTAATATCATAATGGCAGGATCAAGTTCACACATAACAATATTACCTTAAATGTTAATGGACTAATTGCTCCAATTAAAAGACACAGACTGGCAAACTGGATAAAGAGTCAAGACCCATCAGTCTGCTGTATTCAGGAGACCCATCTCACATGCAGAGACATACATAGGCTCAAAATAAAGGGATGGAGGAAGATCTACCAAGCAAATGGAGAACAAAAAAAAAGCAGGGGTTGCAATCCTAGTCTCTGATAAAAAAGACTTTAAACCATCAAAGATCAAAAGAGACAAAGAAGGCCATTACATCATGGTAAAGGGATCAATTCAACAGGAAGAGCTAACTCTCCTAAATATATATACACCCAATACAGGAGCACCCAGATTCATAAAGTAAGTCCTTAGAGACTTACAAAGAGACTTAGACTCCCATACAATAATAATAGGAGACTTCAACACTCCACTGTCAACATTAGACAGATTAACGAGACAGAACGTTAACAAGGATATCCAGGAATTGAACTCATCTCTGCACCAAGCGGACCTAATAGACATCTGTAGAACTCTCCACCCCAAATCAACAGAATATACATTCTTCTCAGCACCACATCGCACTTATTCCAAAATTGACCACATAATTGGAAGTAAAGCAATCCTCAGCAAATGTACAAGAACAGAAATTATAACAAACTGTCTCTCAGACCACAGTGCAATCAAACTAGAACTCAGGACTAAGAAACTCAATCAAAACCGCTCAACTACATGGAAACTGAATAACCTTCTCCTGAATGACTACTGGGTACATAATGAAATGAAGGCAGAAATAAAGATGTTCTTTGAAACCAATGAGAACAAAGATACAACATAGAAGAATCTCTGGGACACATTTAAAGCAGTGTGTAGAGGGAAATTTATAGCACTAAATGCCCACAAGAGAAAGCTGGAAAGATCTAAAATTGACACTCTAACATCACAATTAAAAGAACTAGAGAGGCAAAAGCAAACACATTCAAAAGCTAGCAGAAGGCAAGAAATAACTAAGATCAGAGCAGAACTGAAGGAGATAGAGACACAAAAAACCCTCCAAAAAATCAATGAATCCAGGAGTTGGTTTTTTGAAAAGATCAACAAAATTGACAGACCACTAGCAAGACTAATAAAGAAGAAAAGAGAGAGGAATCAAATAGATGCAATAACAAATGATAAAGGGTATATCACCACCGACCCCACAGAAATACAAACTACCATCAGAGAATACTATAAACACCTCTATGCAAATCAACTAGAAAATCTAGAAGAAATGGATAATTTCCTGGACACTTACACTCTCCAAGACTAAACCAGGAAGAAGTTGAATCCCTGAATAGACCAATAGCAGGCTCTGAAATTGAGGCAACAATTAATAGCCTACCCACCAAAAAAAGTCCAGGACCAGATGGATTCACAGCTGAATTCTACCAGAGGTACAAGGAGGAGCTGGTACCATTCCTTCTGAAACTGTTCCAATCAATAGAAAAAGAGGGAATCCTCCCTAACTCATTTTATGAGGCCAACATCATCCTGATACCAAAGCCTGGCAGAGACACAACAAAAAAAGAGAATTTTAGACCAATATCCCTGATGAACATCGATGCAAAAATCCTCAATAAAATACTGGAAAACCGGATTCAGCAGCACATCAAAAAGCTTATCCACCATGATCAAGTGGGCTTCATCCCTGGGATGCAAGGCTGGTTCAACATTCGCAAATCAATAAACGTAATCCAGCATATAAACAGAACCAAAGTCAAGAACCACATGATTATCTCAATAGATGCAGAAAAGGCTTTTGACAAAATTCATCAGCCCTTCATGCTAAAAACGCTCAATAAATTCGGTATTGATGGAACGTACCTCAAAATAATAAGAGCTATTTATGACAAACCCACAGCTAATATCATACTGAATGGGCAAAAACTGGAAAAATTCCCTTTGAAAAATGGTACAAGACAGGGATGCCCTCTCTCACCACTCCTATTCAACATAGTGTTGGAAGTTCTGGCTAGGGCAATCAGGCAAGAGAAAGAAATCAAGAGTATTCAGTTAGGAAAATAAGAAGTCAAATTATCCCTGTTTGCAGATGACATGATTGTATATTTAGAAAACCCCATCGTCTCAGCCCAAAAGCTCCTAAAGCTGATTAGCAACTTCAGCAAAGTCTCAGGATACAAAATTAATGTGCAAAAATCACAGGCATTCTTACACACCAGTAACAGACAAGCAGAGAGCCAAATCAGGAATCAACTTCCATTCACAATTGCTTCAAAGAGAATAAAATACCTAGGAATCCAGCTTACAAGGGATGTAAAGGACCTCTTCAAGGAGAACTACAAACCACTGCTTAGTGAAATAAAAGAGGACACTAACAAATGGAAGAACATACCATGCTCATGGATAGGAAGAATCAATATCGTGAAAATGGCCATACTGCCCAAGGTTATTTATAGATTCAATGCCATCCCCATCAAGCTACCAGTGACTTTCTTCACATAATTGGAAAAAACTGCTTTAAAGTTCATATGGAACCAAAAAAGAGCCCGCATTGCCAAGACAATCCTAAGTCAAAAGGACAAAGCTGGAGGCCTCACGCTACCTGACTTCAAGCTATACTACAAGGCTACAGTAACCAAAACAGCATGGTACGGGTACCAAAACAGAGTTATAGACCAATGGAACAGAACAGAGTCCTCAGAAATAATACCACACATCTACAGCCATCTGATCTTTGACAAATCTGAGAGAAACAAGAAATGGGGAAAGGATTCCCTATTTAATAAATGGTGCTGGGAAAATTGGCTAGCCATAAGTAGAAAGCTGAAACTGGATCCTTTCCTTACTCCTTATAGGAAAATTAATTCAAGATGGATTAGAGACTTAAATGTGAGACCTAATACCATAAAAACCCTAGAAGAAAACCTAGGTAGTACCATTCAGGACATAGGCATGGGCAAGGACTTCATGTCTAAAACACCAAAAGCAATGGTAGCAAAAGCCAAAATTGACAAATGGGATATGATTAAACTAAAGAGCTTCTGCACAGCAAAAGAAACTACCATCAGAGTGAACAGGCAACCTACAGAATGGGAGAAAATTTTTGCAATCTACTCATCTGACAAAGGGCTAATATCCAGAATCTACAAAGAACTCAAACAAATTTACAAGAAAAAAACAACCAACCCCATCAAAAAGTGGGCAAAGCATATGAACAGACATTTCTCAAAAGAAGACATTCATACAGCCAACAGACACATGAAAAAATGCTCATCATCACTGGCAATCAGAGAAATGCAAATCAAAACCACAATGAGATACCATCTCACACCAGTTAGAATGGCAATCATTAAAAAGTCAGGCAACAACAGGTGCTGGAGAGGATGTGGAGAAATAGGAACACTTTTACACCGTTGGTGGGATTGTAAACTAGTTCAACCATTATGGAAAACAGTATGGCGATTCCTCAAGGATCTAGAACTAGATGTACCATATGACCCAGCCATCCCACTACTGAGTATGTACCCAAAGGATTATCAATCATGCTGCTATAAAGACATATGCACACGTATGTTTATTGTGGCACTATTCACAATAGCAAAGACTTGGAATCAACCCAAATGTCCTTCTGTGACAGACTGGATTAAGAAAATGTGGCACATATACACCATGGAATATTATGCAGCCATTTTGCATCCTTTGTAGGGACATGGATGCAGCTGGAAACCATCAATCTTAGCAAACTATCACAAGAACAGAAAACCAAACACCACATGTTCTCACTCATAGATGGGAACTGAACAATGAGATCACTTGGACTCAGGAAGGGGAACATCACACATCGGGGCCTATCATGGGGAGGGGGGAGGGGGGAGGGATTGCATTGGGAGTTATACCTGATATAAATGACGAATTGATGGGTGCTGACGAGTTGATGGGTGCAGCACACCAACATGGCACAAGTATACATATGTAACAAACCTGCACGTTATGCACATGTACCCTAAAACTTAAAGTATAATAAAAAAAAAAGAAAAGAAAAAGATCCACTATAAAGAAAATCATAAAAAAAAAAAAAAATTGAGAATTTTTTTTTTTCCCTGTGGGATTGGGTCCATGTGTCTGGAAGTTCAGAGCTCCAGGTATGCCTCTCCTTCCCTGTGATGACACCTCACCCCAGTATAGTATCAATCAGGCATTTGTTGTACAGATAGTTGATAAACAAGAGAGACTTGGATATGTGGACAATAAAGTCCATTTTTGTTTAAAAATAGGGAATTTGTGTGTTACACTAATTATGTTCATCTTCATTCCAATCTGACCCAATTTTCATTTATATTATTCTGGTCATCAGTTTCTTCTATTTCTAAAATCTTTCTTTTCTTTTGAAGGACCTGCATTTGTTGTAGAGAATTCTATTCCTGGATACCATGCATTTATAATTCCTTGAATTTATCAAATAATATTATGACATAGGTATATATATATATATGACCATCTGTCTCACCTGGAAACAAGTCCTGGGAAGTTTTCTTCCCATGCCACCATCTTTCAAGTCAGGAATCCCACCCTCTAAGGAGGCTTGAGTAAGCTCTGGGTAGGCAAAGTCATAGGTCTCAAGAAATCTCAGAGGTTGGGCAGGCCTCACTTCTGCCAGATGATCTTTAGCTGTCAATTGACAAACAGCTGTCAATGGATGATCCTCCCCAGACTACAATGAGGAAACTGATCTTAAGGCACGTCAGCCCAGGCCACATAGAGCACTCACCCAGTGACAACAGGTGGTGAGTTTCTAGCTTGGATCCACTTAGCTCCTGATAAAATGGATGACCTGAGCCGGGCCATGTTTGATGCCGTCTTTTGGAGCCAAAATTTGCCCATTTTCTACTTTTGAGAGATTAGGGTAAGGTATTCTTCCTCAGGATAGTTTTCTTTCATCTCTCACAAACTTGACATAACATCCTGATTTTCTTAGAACAATATGATTTCCCACTATTACCAAAAAAAAAAAAAGTCATAATATACAAATCTGTGATGTTTATCATGTGAATGTATTCTCTTATATGTGTACCCTTGTGCAGTATACAACTGCACATCTATATCTGAAATGCCCTGTTGACCCTGATTACCCGACTCATTATCTCATGCCTCATCCATCAACCTTCTCCAAAGTCTTGAAACATCCAACAGTTTTGTCTTGGGTGAGCATCTTTGTCTTGTTCTTAATATAGATAGAAATTCTTCTCATATTTCTTCGTCAAGCCTGAGGCTGGCTTTTGGTTTGAAATACTTACATTACCTATACTTTTCAAGAATTTTAAATATCTATCCAGACCTATTTGTAAACCAATTTTGTTTCAAAAATCAGAATTAAGATTTTATAAAATTTTTTGTAGTCAAAGAATGCAAATCCACTTAACTCTTTTTTTAATTTTTATTTTCATGCTCCTGTAAGGTAACAGGGCCATATGTCTCTTTCTGAGGGCAATTTGGAAATATCTACTGATATTTTAAGCATATATTGTTTAACCCAGAAATTCTAGTTCTAGATATTTAGCCTATAGATATGTAGGTGTATATAAAGATGTACATACAAGGATATTTAATACAAGAGGGAACACTTAAAATGACCTAAATATCTTTTAATAGAGGACTGATGAAATAAATTGTGGTACATACTTACAAGAAAATAGTAACAAGATTCTAAGAAAAAAAGTAAGGGAAATATGTGTAAATAAAAGATTTTTGAGATTCATTCGTGTACTTATTCATCCATTTCTTGTTTCAACAAATATGTATTGAGTGCCTACTGCATGATAGCCACTGTTCTAGGGATGGTAATTCCACAGTAAAAGAGATAAACATGATCCCTGCCTCATGGAGCCTATATAGTAGGAGGAGACAAATTAATTAATTAATTAATTAAAATAATAAGTATTACAAGGAAAACTACTTCAGAGCAAAAGAATACAGCATGATAGAGGCATTACTGTTTTAGGCAGAGTTATCTGTCTAAAGGATAATATTTGATAAGAGCTGAATTAAACGAGGAAGTTGGTTATGCAGGAACAAAGGGCAGGAGAGAAAATAGAAAGTGCAAAGTAGGGAAGGTACTTGTCTATGTTTGAGACATGCTAGAAAGGGCAGTATGGTTGGAGTGTATATGAGAGGGAAGAGGAAGAGAGTGAAGTTGGAGAGATAGTTAGAAGGGACTTAAGGACCTTAAAGAGCTTGATAACTTTTTTTAACAACAAAAAATATTACTCTAGAAGTATCATAACAAAACATTACAACATAAAAGAACATAAAATTTGTCAAGCTTCTTGTAAAAGTTAATTATTTTCATTAAGTTTATATCAATTTAAACATCCATCAGCCATGTGTAATATACCTCATGTCAGTGTATCCTCACCAACATTGAAGATTATAAGTTTTGAAATAGTTGATAATTTTACATGTGCTATCATTTTGTTAATTTAATTAGCTTTTTTTTTTTTTTTTCCTGAGATAGAGTCTTGCTTTGTTGTCCAGGTTGGAGTGCAGTGGTGTGATCTCGGCTCACTGCAACCTCTGCCTCCGGGGTTCAAGTGATTCTCCTGCCTCAGCCTCCTGAGTAGCTGGGGTTACAGGTGCATGCCACCACTCCCAGCTAATTTTTGTATTTTTATTTATTAGAGACGGGGTTTCACCATGTTGGTCAGGCTGGTCTCAAACTCCTGACCTTGTGATCCACCCACCTTGGCCTCCCAAACTGCTGGGATTACGGGCATGAGCCACCATGCCCGGCCAATTTAATTAGCTTTTAACAAATAAAAATTACTGAACGTTTTTGTGATACTGAATGCTCCCTTTTACATATGTTCCAGGTTCCAAACCATAATGGGACTATATTCCCATCTATACTCTCCATGATGTTCCAGGCTCTTCTGAATTGTCACGCAGCAAACTGATGAACTGATTCAGTGGAGTGCTGGAACAACTCCCACTGGTTCTAAAGATCTAATTGTACAATTTTCAGTGGTTTTTCAAGCCGGTTGTTAAACCATTGGTATCATGAGATTGACCATCGTGGGAATATTTATTCATACCATGTGAATTGATAAATGCTATAAATCAGTACTTTAAAAAAAAAATAGAACCAGCTTGCCAGCACATCACTGATTTAAGCAATCTTTTATTTTAAGTTACAAAATAATTAAGACAAAATTATTGCCTCTGAGGAATATTTGAGGCATTCAACCTCTACAGAGAGCTCATTTCTTTCATCTAATCAGCTGATAAAGATCCAGCTTTTAATTAGCCACAGTGGAAGTGGAACTTTCAGCAGGGAAAGCATAGGCACTGAAAGATCTTGGTTTGGTATGCAGTTCTTTTGAGGAATTCATTCCCTTTATCTTTCTGTCTCTCCCATTGCCATTTGGGGAATACGTTGCCTCTTTGGATTTTGACTCTTAATCTCCTTCAGAACAAGGTTGGAACTCAATTAATATAAAAGTAAAAATGGACAAGTTGCAGAGCTTGCCTCTAATCTAGGCCTCTCTAGGTCACAAGAGTTGGAGGGCAAACAGGAGTCGGCAACCACAGTCTGTATCATCCTCTTGGTATATTTTCAGTGCAATGGCTGGCTAAAGATTCAGAGGCTTGGGAACTTGGCTGTAGAAAGTGGAATCATATCCTCCCAAAATATATGTTAAACTTCTTCTAACCCCTGGTACCTGTGACTGTGACCTTATTTGTAAATAGGGTCTTTGCAGATGTAACCAACTTTAGATGACGGCATACTGGATATGGTGATTTCTAAATCCAACAACTGGTTTCTTTATAAGAGAAAGGGGAAGGGTATTTAGGCAGACACAGAGGAGAGACAGGGAGAACACCCTGCAATGACAGAGGCAGAGATTGGGGTGATGCAGCTGCAAGGCAAGGAGTGTCCAGAATTGCTACCAAGTATCAGAAAACAGGAAAAGGCAAGGAAGGATTCTCCCTTACAAGTTTCAGAGGGAGCATAGCCGTGCTAATGCTTTGATTTTTGATATAGGGCTTCCAAAACTATGAAAGAGTGTCTATTGTTTTAAATCACCAAGTGTGTGGTTCTTTATTATAGCAGCTGAAAAAACTAATACATTGACGGACTCTGTCCTTTCTTCATGATTAAACTAGCAAATTTCCAAATCTAAAACCATGGTTCACTTCATAGGACAGAGTATTATCTTCTAAGGGCCTGCCTATGTAATATTGTATTTTTAGGAATAAAATTATTTGGGAAACTTTCTACTTTATAAGTAATTAATAGTGTAAATGTGCATGTATCTGTCAGGAAGACACCTTAAACATTTCACATTAATGTCATTTTTAAAAGGAAAAAATGAGATAGAACAAAAAATATGAAAAAAATCAAGCCTTTTACTGATTTCCTGAAAAAGTAAACAAACAGTATGATCAGGGTTTAGTAATCAAAATAGTGGAAGCATCCTGAAAAACATTTCTGTAAAATCCAAAGGAACACAGAATAAGTGATCAACAGTCTGAGTTTATAACAACCAACTCATGCCAGAGAAACCTGATTGATTTCCTTTCAGTTTCATTACAAAATTAGAGCACAAGGAGAATCCTGTAGTAGACACTGTATATTTGAGCATTAGAAAAATACTTAATTGGATCTCATGAAATCCTACTTTAAAGTTGAAGTAAAATTGGCCTGCACACACATTCACAGAAATAGAAAACGGGTGAGCTGAATATAAACAAGAAATAATGACAAACAGCAGCAGACTGGATGTGTGAAAGAGCTATCCAGTGAGTCTAAAAAACAGGTTTAGATAGAGTTCCATTTAACATCGACTCTCACAATCTGAAAGAATGGCTTGCATTCCATGTGGTCATTAAAGTAGTACAAGATACTGATTAGTGGAGTCCTTGAACCCCATGAAAATTAGCAATCCAGTGGGTTCACCAAGGTACCAAAATTAGGCAAGATAAACATGACTTTTGCCATGAAAAGAATGAAAGATGAAGTATTGGGAAGTAGAAATGGCAACCGGAGGGTTATAGCATCCGGAGAATAACCACACAGTAATGAATAAAACATAGCACAATGGTGTTAAAACCTAAACAAAAGGCTTCATGTTGATTTAGAGACTGGAGTGGGCCGTGTTGTTAGAAAAGCTCATTAGGGTCTAAGACTTCATAAATAAATGAAGTGGACTAAAAAATAAAGAAGTAGTATTGCCTACTTGATTTGCCTCATGAAATTAAAAATTAGTGAGAACATTTATTATCTCCCTGGTAGAGATTCTTCAGCAGATTACAAAAGTGTGTGACATGGTTAGGCTTTATGTCATGATGCAAATCTCATATTGAACTGTAATCCCCACATGTCCTGGGAGGGAAGTGATTGGATTGTGGGGGTGGTTCCCCTCATGCAGTTCTCATGATAGTAAGTGAATTCTCATGAGAGCTGATTGTTTTATAAATCATAGTTTTTCCTGCACTCACAAACGCTCTCTCTCGCCTACCTCCATGTAAGACATGCCTCTTCTGTAATGATTGTAAGTTGCCTGAGGCCTCCCCACCCATGTGGAACTGTGAGTCAATTAAATTTACTTTCTTTTTTTTTTTTTGAGACGGAGTCTTGCTCTGTTGCCCGGGCTAGAATGCAGTGGCCGGATCTCAGCTCACTGAAAGCTCCGCCTCCCGGGTTTACGCCATTCTCCTGCCTCAGCCTCGGGAGTAGCTGGGACTACAGGCGCCTGTCACCTCGCCCGGCTAGTTTTTTTGTATTTTTAGTAGAGACGGGGTTTCACCATGTTAGCCAGGATGGTCTCGATCTCCTGACCTCGTGATCCGCCCGTCTCGGCCTCCCTAAGTGCTGGGATTACAGGCTTGAGTCACCGCGCCCGGCCTAAATTTACTTTCTTTATAAATTCCCAGTCTCGAGTATGTCTTTATAGCTGTGCGAAAATGAACTAATACAATAAATCTTTTTGGCACATGTCTTAAAGTAATAGATCTCCCTCGTGACATATAAGGGCACTATTGTCACTCAGAGAGATTGTGCGGATTTATTAAAACACAAGTATTTATTCATTCAGCAAATATTTACTGAGCACTTACAATGTGATAGACATTTACCTAGGTGCAGGCCATTTATTAGAGAATAAAAGTAAGGTCCCCCTTTCACAAAACTTACATTCTAGTGAAAATACAGAAAATAGAAAACCACAATGAATAACTATCAAGGACAGTGGGAGGGAACAGAGAATGTGAGCTACTTTGAACAGAACAGTCAGAGATGGCAACTCTAATAAGGGCACTTTTAAGGTAGAAAATGAAATTGAGGGAGCAAAACATACAGATATCTATGGTAAGAATTTTTCAGGTAGATGAAACGATCATTGGAAAGGCCAGGCGGCAGGACCATATTTGGTGTGTTGAGAATGCAGCAAGAAGGCCAGCATGGAAGCAGGATTGGTGATGTAGCATGGAAGGAAGCAGAGACTAGATCCTATCGGGTTTTCCAAGAGCTGCAGTGGTTGTTGGAAGAACACCACTCAGATCTCCTGCTGCCTACTGCATGCGTGATGCATTCAGTTGTTGCCCCACTAGATTCACCAGCAAAATTGTGCCAAAGTCACACTTGCCCTAGGCTGCTCTAAGGCTATGCCTGCGTATAGCCGGGACACTCATGCCCAATTCAGGATTTTTCCAAAAGGTGCCTTTGACTTGGAGATTTGTGAACCTGTCACTACACTGTCCATAGCTGCACTCTATCGGTGACCACCATCACCATTGCTATCATCCAGGCCTCCAGGGAGAGGACACCACTCACCTCTTATCCACTTCTTTCCAAGTGTTGTGTGGGTCATTCTCCTGCAATCATCAAAACCTCTCATAAAATAAAGTGGAAGGTTGAATCATATATGCTTTTAACTTACATGAATCATGAATCAAGTACAATTACTCAGTGAAAAGAAAAGAGGGGAGGTAGAGGGGGAGAAAGAGAAATAATTTAAATAGTGAAATGTGGGACACTCTGCCCACAATTTCTTTCAGTGTGACTATTCATCAGAGGTTGGTCTCAGGTCACCATGCAACTCACAGCGAGAACACTTTGCAGCTCAGAGTATGATTTAAAGATACATATTTTTGCGATGTGTCATGAAAAGGGGTCATGGATACAGAGCAGTAGTGCCACATGGTGCAAACATAATATAGAATTTATTGGAGAAAAATTTAAAAATATAGAGGGAGAGAAGCAAAGGAACATATGCCTTGCACTGTCATTATTCTGCAGCATGGGGCAGGCTTAGGTCATCATCACACAATGGCCAAGATTCCAACAGTAGGGGGTTGGCCCAGATCCGCAGGCTAGACACATGACAGCAGGTACCCCAAGAGAGAACAAGTCCAGCTTCCACATCAGGGTACATAGTTATAGTATAGCACAGTACTTACTGGTCCTGTAACTAGTTAGAACTAGATATTTGAATATTTAGTTTATCTGAGTACCAAAAAAAAAATATTCCAAGGAATCTCTGGGTCCAGGAACAACACTAGTGGTTATGCATACTTAAAACCAAAGTCTTAAGACACAGGTGCCCTAGAAAGAGCCTTGCCAGCCTGGAACGCCAACACTAGTCAAGGGTCTTGCTCTCTCTTAGCAAACTAGGTCAGTCCAGCTGAGCCAGCTTTCTGCTAAGCTACCAAAAAGAGGAAGAAAATTCACCTCTAGAGCAGCTCAAATTTGTTTTTCATCTGTACACATGATCCCTAAATATAAGTCAACTACTACATCTGATAAACAAAGAAACAGCTATTTAATGGGCTGTCATTTCTGTCCACTCATTTCTTTGTCTTTCCCTGCATCAAACCCACACTGTCTTAGCTACCTTAATACTGTTTATAAAAACACTACAACTACTATAATAAGTCTTGATATATAGTAGCAAAGTGAAGCTGAGAAATAAATTAGCTTTTTCTAAATTGCTTGGCAAATAAGTGGTAATATTTGTAACAGCTAACATTTTAGTCTCTATTCTGTCAAGCTCTGTCATTTAAAAAATTATTTAAATATAGGAGTTGTTATTTTTCTCATTTCACCAATAAGGGAATTGAAAATAAAGTTATTAAATGATTTGTCCAAGATCCAAGAGGCAGAGGCAGGATTTGAATCCAGGAAGGTCTGAACCCAAATCCTAGGCTCTTTTCATAAAACCCAATGATTAGACTTTAGCCGTTTCATTTTAATGCCCTTCTCCCTATTTAGCCACCCATAACCTTCATGTTCCACTAGTAATGAAAAAAGTTTTGGAGCAAGGAGGCATTCTTAAGCAAAGTTATTCATTATTAATTACCCCAAAGAAGAATCTCTATAGCTATTTGATGTGTTGCAACCTTTGCAAATGTATTTAATAGGTGTGTAGTGTGTATTATGTGTAAATATCTCACAGAAATAAGCTCATTTAATTCAACACTGCTAATAAACCTATGATGTATAAATCTTTGGCTCTATTTTACAGACTCTTGCCTCAGGTGGCATAGCCCCTAAGTAGGGAGTGAATGTTTACTTAAGCAATCTAGATTAGTGTCTATGTTCTTCACCACCAGGCTGTGCAGCCTCTCATGGGAAGCCCAACAGAGGTTTTTCTTTTAGACCTCCCTTGCTGAAAAAAATAACAGATGAATCCTAATGGGAGATAAAAGACTAAGGAGTCACTAGCAAATCCTTTTCTCAAAGAAGCATTCCTTGACACTCACCTTCCCTGTCAAGACCACGTTAGGGCACCGAACTCTGTGTTCCTTCCCTTCCTTTCCCTCCCACAGGCAGTGTAACAGAGAGGCTAAAACACAGCTTCTGGAGCCACACAAAGTTGGCTTTGAATCTCCACTCTTCTACTTATCAGCTGAGTAAGCTTAGGGACATACTCAGACTGTTTGGGCCTCAGTTTCCTCATCTGTACAATGGGACAACAATCATAATTGTAATAGACATGGTAATAGACATAGTAAACTTCACAAAACACCCTAAGTTTTTGTAACATTTAAATTAAGATAGAAAAGAATTTAACATAGTAATTAGCACTCAGTGAATCTTGGCATCTTCTATTGTTGCTGTCAAATAACTTTAATAACTTTGTAATCACCTCTCTACTGTCTATATTCAATGTACAGTAAGCTTCCTTGTAACCTCAGTGTGGGACACACAGTAAGTATTCAGAAAACATTCATTAAATGAATGATGTCCTCATTTCTTTCTAAGAAATTCTCACACACTCTTCTTTTACAAGTTTATCTCTCTTGCTGGGCGTGGTAGCTCATGCTCATGGTTCCAACATTTTGGGAGGCCAAGGTGGAAAGATCACTTGAGCCAAGGAGTTTGAGACCATTCTGGGCAACATAGTGAGATCTCATCTCTACAAAAAATAATTTAAAAGAAAATTAGGTGTGGTAGTAGCAAGTGCCTGTAGTCCCAGCTACTTGGGAGGCTGAGGTGGGAGGATCACTTGAGCCCAGGGAGGTTGAAGCTGCAGTGAACCATGATCATGCCACTGCACTCCAGCCTGGGTGACAGTTTAACCCTGTCTCAAAAAACACTACAATGCCACTCTCAATTATTCCAGTGGAAGCATTAACACAAAGATATCCCCAGTATACACTGTGCCATTACTGATCACATAGCATGCTCTGTGTCTGCACATATGTGAACTCCAGGCTTGCTTTCTCCACAATTTCCCTCTAACTGCTGATAGTTCCTGTACAATGTGCCTGTTGAGTACAGCCTGAAAATGGAGAGTGAATGGAGATAATTTGGTATATTATTTTGTGGAATATAAAAGATAATTCCTGCATTCCTTTCCAGATGTCTACACAAAGTAAAGTTCTTTATTTTTTTTTTCATATGCTTGTAAATAAATGTAATTTTAGGGAGAAAATGGCATTTTTCTCTGCATATATATTTAAATGTTTTCAAAGTTGTTTTTCAAAGAGAAGTGATATAGACCCAGGGAAAATTGTGTGAGCTACTAGGTCTAGAGATGTTTTATAAAAGGTTGAGAACAGCTAAAGTCACTATATTAATATTACTTTTAAACCAAGCCTCTCTAAAATGGAACAAGAAGATCTAAAATAGTCTCCTCTCTTTCATGCACTTGCCATTTCCTGTTTCTCTCAGTTGACTCAATGTCCTTTCCTATGGTTCAGTTACTGGCTTGTCCTTTCCCTCTGGTGACCTCTAAAACGTGAAATGAGCAATCCTACTAAACATTACTAGGGTGACAATTGACTTGTTTTCAATGTGGGGACCTCAAATAAGCACTGGAGAAGGAGTTCTTGAGAGAGCATAGATCTTTCTTTCTTTCTTTTTCACAGGGTCTCATTCTGTTGCGCAGGTGGCTAGAGTACAGTGGCACGATTTCAGCTTAATGCAACCTCCACCTCCAAGGTTCAAGCTACTCTCCTGCCTCAGCCTCCCTAGTAGCTGGGATTACAGGTGTGTGCCACCATCTGTCTAAATTTTGTATTTTTTGCAGAGGTAGGGTTTCATCACATTGGCCAGGCTGGTCTCGAACTCCTGACTTCATGTGATCCACCCTCCTCAGCCCCCAAAGTGTTGGGATTATGGTCATGAGCCACCATGCCTGACCTGAGCATAGATTATTAATCTATCAACGGCTTTACCTGGATGAAGAGTATAGACATTATCCTATCCCTGTATCACTTTGTATTTAATATCTTGGGTGTGTGTGGAACTTTTAATTCACAGGTCTTTGGACAGAGTACCAAGCAAGATTTTGATCTCTATTACAATTGGCTCTCTATTCTTACTGATTCTATCTGTACCATTAGCTTTATGGAAAAAAAAAAAACTTTTTAAAGAAACCCTTCTATTAATCATCAGAGTATTCCTTTTTAACAATTTCAGCTGACAGTGTTTACAAGGGCTCCTCTAAAATTGTATTGTTTCTTCCATGCTGTCTTTCTTTACAAAGTTAATATAAACCTTTGGCTTGGTGTGATCTAATTATTTCAAACTTTGGACCTCTTGTATGGCAAATGGACAATTATTGGATTGTTTGATATACCTTTTGATAGGTCACTTGATCAGAAGACTCTCATCTCTGCTGGGATAAGTTCCAAAAGAAAATTTATGTTTACAAGACACTAAAATTCAAAGACAGAAA
This sequence comes from Trachypithecus francoisi, assembly GCF_009764315.1. Classification (NCBI taxonomy): domain Eukaryota; kingdom Metazoa; phylum Chordata; class Mammalia; order Primates; family Cercopithecidae; genus Trachypithecus; species Trachypithecus francoisi. The sequence continues at coordinate 47,607,129 of NW_022681472.1, forward strand.
TACTTGTAGCAATAATAAACCAGGGTATGTGTAGTTTTGAAAATTAGTTTGCAGAAATGCTTTATAAAAGATATTAAACATTTAGCAAATGAATTTAGAGAGCAACATACGAGGCACAAAAAAGTCTGACAAAAACAAACTTGGTATGTTCTTTGGGAGAAATCTCTAGGTTTCCCCCTTACTTACATAACTTATAATAATAGTTCTTTCTATTACTCTATAATGCTGCTAGTAATTGAAGATTAAGCTGAGACCTCAAGTCACCCTCAGAAAATCTACCAGTATCCTAAGATTTTATTTATCATTCTAAATTTAAAAGTCAATATGAAATTCAGTCAACTCAGGCAGCAGACCATCCAAAGATGCTTTAGCAAAAACCAAGCCAAGAAGGCCAACAATTCTTTAAAGAGTGGGAATCAAAACATGTAGCTGAAGTGACAGCAATCTGTTTAAGCAACTAGAAACCTGATAAAAAGTGATTACCTAAAAGATTCCTTGACATCAGTGACTTGAAATCACCTGAGGACATCTATTCGTGTAATCTTTTCTTTTTCAGACCACACAATGTCTCTTACATGGTTCCTTATTGCATCTCATCTCAAATTCAGACTTCATATCTTCCTCTTCAAACTCATGTCATGCACAGTAACCATCTTTCAATTACTTGAAAGTTTTCCCTCCATATGACTTATATTCTTTTCTCTGCATAGAACATGCTCCTACTCATCCTCAAACACACACTTGCACCCTTCAGTCATGCTCTACCTCATCATAGAGCTGTTCACTATTGTTATTTGTTTTTTAGCTTAAATGTCACCCCTTTAGGCTTTTCCTAGCTATCCTATAAAGCAGGTTCACTGAATTCTTTTTTTTTTTTTTTTTTTTTCTGAAAGGAGTCTTGTTCTGTTGCCCAGGCTGGAGTGCAGTGGTGCAATCCTGGCTCACTGCAACTTTTGCCTCTCAGGCTCAAGAGATTCTTTTGCCTCAGCCTCCTAAATTTCTGGGATTACAGGCGTGTGCCACCAGACCTGGCTAATTTTTGTATTATTAGTAGAGTCAGGGTTTCACTATGTTGGCCAGGCTGGTCTCGAAATCCTGACCTCAAGCAATCCACCAGAATTAATTCTTTATTACAGTATTTAGCTTATTTCCTTTAAAGAATTTATCACAATTTATAATTACATATGCATTTGCTTACTGTTTACTTTTTTATTGTCTGCCCCTTCCCCAAATTAAAGACTATCTGTGCTTTCCATTTTTTTCTCCAAATCAGCTACAGTACATGACATATAATAGTCACTCAGTAAATAAATGTTGAGAGTATGACTAAATGAACAAATGCAAAATAGGAATAAAAAAGATAAACAGAGGGTGACATAACAACATGTCTGGGAGCAATTGTCTCCTAAACATTTCAAGACCTTATATTCAATGTCATTGTTTCACTCTAGAGTTCCTCAACTCTCTCAGCTCATTATATCTGCATGGGGAGTGTTTTAAAGTATCAAGTGGATAGGCTCCATCTCAGACCAACTGAATCTGAATCTCTTGTGGGGTGCATCCCACGTTTTGGTAGTTTTAAAAGTACTCCAGCTAATTCTAATGTGTAACTAACACTGGCATATTCCAGTGGTTCTCAAATGTGAGCTGTATCAGAATTTCCCAGAGAGCTTGTTAAAACATAAATTTCTGAGTCCCACCTCCAAAGTGTCTATTGGGTTTGCATTTCTCATGGGTCTGCATTTCTAATGAGTTCCCAAATGATGCTGATGCTGCTGGACTGGGAACTACACTTTGAGACTCACTAGCTTATGCTTTCATGTAGATTGCATTGTGCTTAGCTTCTCCACTTTGGGAGGAGAGGGAATGCTATCAGGGCTACTTTATAGAGGGAAACAAAAAGAATTGAAATGAAAATAACAAGATGCTTTAGGCATAGTTTCCAAGTTAATCATTTGGATGTTGCTCACAATTGAATAGAGATGCCAGAAATCACAGAATGCCATTCAGCTGAGAGATGGAGGCAACAGGAGAGCCAATACATTGGCAACACACTCTGCACTAATTGTATATAGAGAATCATGAGAAGAAAAAGCCCAAGGCATGCTAATGAAGAAAGATGATGCCATGTGTCTCCAAATAGCCTATAACTTCTCCACCAATGCAATCATAAACTCAATTCTGGTAATAATGCTATCTTTGAATAGACTGATTTCTATATGTGATTTCGAGAATTTCTTTACAGCTGCATACAGTATGCAACTTATTGGTTTTTAGTAAGTTAACATGCAGTTGGAGTAGCAATTAACTGTGCCATTGCTTTAAACTTTTCCTTAATGCTTAATATTTATGCTTCATCCTGAGTATTCCAGCACTTTAAAAGGGTCAGTTTCCTGGGCAAAGGCAAAGGGATGCAATGCACCTTTAAATGCAGTGAGGCTGATTTGCTCACTTAAGAGCTTCAGTGCATCATTTTGCAATCACATATCTCAGAATAATTTATACAATCAATTAAAGAGCATTATCAAGGGATGATTTGACAACTGTTGCCATGCCAACCAGTGAAGTAGACAGTGCCTTCGTGTTTAAAGGCTGCACCTGGTGATGGATGTAGCAGATTTTGAGGACTAAGACAGAATCACAGATGTCCAAAGGTGTGGAGGGAACATGATTTAAAGCTTTGATGTTGTGCCATTTTTACTGGCAAAAGGGTGTTGATGGCATGTTGTTCACTTTCTCATTAAAATTCTGTCATTTTTCACAGTGTTCTGCATTCAGAGCTGAAAACTGAAGTGAGAATGCACTTTACAGACTGATAAAATATGATAGCAAAATGGATGATGTTCATTTGCAGGCTGAATTAATTTTTTTAAAAAAAGTTTGTGTCAGTGAATTTATGAAAAGCCCGTTTATCAGATACAACTTTATCAGTCTTAATGGACATTTCATAAATATTTTTACATTAATAATTAAAATTTTGGGTGGCAAATGAATTCCAGTGCATTGAGCTATAAAATATTTGGAATGGGTCACTGTATAACACAACAGAAGAAGAAAGCACACTTTTAAGTCTTAATGTGTTGCCTGATTTCTTGATGTCAGTGGTATGATGAAGTCAATAAACCTTAAAGACTTTGAAGACACACTGGTCTTTTCTTCACTGAGTTATCCCAGAAACCAAGGCGGTCCAAGAGGATTTTCAAGTATAACCCTATATTAGTAAGCAACAGAGATGAGATGAGAGATTATGGGATTGGCCAGCCTGTTCTCTTCCTAGAGTTAATTTCTTGCCCTATTACATCACACCTTTTCTTAAACCAAGTGATTGTATGTTAATATGTGTGATCGATGCATTGTTCACAATATTTTTAACAGCATGATGGGTTATAAACTTAAATTCTAAATCCACTGTGTCTGAATCTCAACTCCTCCTCTTTCTAGTTATGTGATGTCAGGCAAGTTATTTGATCTCTCTCTGCCTCAATTTCCCCATCTGTGAAATGGGAATGATAGTGTCTACATCTTAAGGTTGTTGTGAAGATTATATGAGTTTCTATAAATAATTATGACGGTGCCCGAAGTGTTTATCCTCATGGTCATCATCATTACAATGATCATCGTCATTATTTTATCTTAGCCTTTCTACAAATAGTTATTGAGCATCCCTAATTTTTTTTCTTTCCATTCAAGAACATGTGTTGATATAACCTGGGGAGTAAATTGCAAAGTCCAATCAATGATTTAATGAATGAATTGAAAAAGTTACCTTGAGATTTTTTTTTCATAGAAATAAAATACAATGAAATGTAATAGATACAAGCACAGGAGGCCAAAAAAAAAAAAAATGAGTGAATTATCTAATTTTCTATAGCAAACTTTGGTTTATTTCTACTTTTTTCTGGAATATACCACACACCACGCTAGGATAATAGAAGGGAATATTTTGTAAGACACAAAGTAGTGTAGAGACTCTTTAAAACAAAATAATCACTTTCCCCCAAAGTTATGCTCAAAGGCCATTTTAGCAATTTAAAGATGATCTTTTAGAAGGTTCAATTCAAGGCTGGATCCTGAAAGGGCGTTGTTCTTTATCCTCTACTCTCAGAGGCAGGAGGACACTCCTCCCTGCTTGAAGGAAAGCAGATGAAACCAAAGGATGGATGCTCTGCTTTGAGACTCAAGAGAAAAAAGAAATGAAGCCATACAAGTTTGGGCAAAAGGAGAGGGCAAATTGCAAGGGATACCATACAGTAGATACTCCCTCGCAACATTCCAAGGACTTGCGTAAACTTACCAGGTGACTCTGGAGAAAAGCAAAGTGTCTTTGATTCATTCTCTGGATTCCTGGTATGTGCTTGATCTTCTGGTAATAAGATTTATTTTTTATGATGGATTATACTTTCCCATCCTTTCAACATTAAATGCAAAAAAAATGAGGAAATTTATGTAACCAAGAAACATTAGAAGCTAATTGATTATCTTGGCTGATATGAGATATGATCATGATAAATAATGAACACCAGTTATTTGACAAATTTGGTTTTAGTACTCTCAGCCCTTAGAGTCAAAAGATGGCATCCAAGCCAAAAAATAATCTATGTACTGTATGTACAGCAAGAATGATCCAGTTCAAAAATGCCGTCAAAAGGCATTATTGGAGCTATCTTTCAAAGTATATTAATATTGTGGTTGATTTGAATGTTACTAGATATTTCTCTAAAGTTAGCTATAACCATTCATTTGTAGATAGATGTGTTTATTTGCAAGTCGACAGGTTTTCATGTAAGGCCAATTATATATAACTAAGACACAAGCACTATAAATATGTAGGAATATACAAGTAAATACCATTGATTTGTATATATGATTATACTGCCTGAAGATGTCACTTGCCTCATTAGTTTCTGGCTCTTGCTCTTGTTCACCTTATCTAGTGATTAGAGAATTATGAGACTCTGTATATACATGCTCACAGACACATACACAGACATATATACACTGTAAAAATTAATATGTATGTAATAAAACATGTGGAAGTCTCTGCTTTAAGGACCTCACAATTAAGTTAAAGAATAATAAACATATGAAAAGCTAGATAAAAATAGAAGACACTGAAAACTATCACAAAGTATATTTTTATTTTAGAATGAGTGGTGTTAAAAAATGCATACATTTCTCTAGAAATTAGAGCTTCTTTCCTCTCTTGGGTTTTCTAATTATTTCATTTCCCTTCTTTCTTCATCTTGATTTTGAGCAGTTTCTTTTATTTCCAGTTTTATTGAAGGTATCCAAGACTTATTTTTCCCTTTGATGTAAATAAAAGAAATATTGACATCTGATCATTTATACATGTTCTTCAGTATCTAGGAATGGTATAAAGTTTCTATGTTTCTGAAAATATTTCTGAGATGAAACTTTTTGAAAGGAAGTTTGCATTCTAGATATTGGTTTCAGTTTTTTCTAATGATAATCACCAATGCCTTTCTATGATAACTGCCAATAGCTTAATCACCAATTTTTTTTGAAAAAAGTTTATTTCTTCATTCATTGAGCAAGCATTTACTGAAAGCCTACTGTGTGACAGACACTCATGTTATAAAGAGCTATAAGCCAAGGTTCCTATCCTTGAGGAATTATTGTTTTTAAATGAAAATAAAGGATGATGGTTAACCAGTTATTAATCTCTAGGGGGCATTGATCAATGCAAAAGTTTTAAAGGTTTAAAAGTTTCCAGAAATTGGCCAAGCACAGTTGCTCACACCTGTGATCCAGGCACTTTGGGATGCCAAGGAGGGTGGATCACTTGAGGCCAGGAGTTTGAGACCAGCCTGGCCAACATGGTGAACTCCATCTCTAGCAAAAAGGCAAAAATTAGCTGGGCACGGTGGCAGGTGCCTGTAATTCCAGCTACTCAGGAGGCTGAGGCACAAGAATCACTCGAACCCAGGAGGCGGAGGTTGTCGTCAGCTGAGATTGTGCCACTGCACTCCAGCCTGGGTGACAGAATGAGACTCTGTCTCAAAATAAATAAATAAATAAAAATGAAATAATAAAAGTTTTCAGAAATCTCCCAACTTTCTTGATCTCTCTATTGGTCAAACACTGCATTTTTCTTGGGGGGTGGGGTACAATTTTCCTGGCTGTCGTTTGTTTATTGATATTTCCCCAGATATCTTGGGAATAGCTCAAGATTTGCAGCTTCCTGGGAACTGGAGGTAGCACCCTTTGTGAATGTTTCTGCATTCCTCTCTGCCATCTTTCTGTTTCTTACTGCCTTTCTTTCTGCCCTCTCCTGAACCCATTAAACTCATCTATCAACTTCTTAAAAAAAAAAAAAAAAAAGAGGCAGGGAAAGGAGTAGTAAAGATACATAGAGTAAGAGGTGCAGGCTTCTGAAGTCTATAAAGTGAGAAGGATGAGGGATGTGTTGTTGCAATGAACTGAATATTTCTGAGATGAATCTTTTAATTTGCATTAATCACTAGTCACTGAGGACATATCCCTGCCTAGAAGACAAGTTAGGGTGTGTGTGGGTAGCTCTTTCCAAACAAACGTGAAAGCTTTAGGCAAAAATATTTCAAAACCAGTGGTTAAAGGAAATGAAATGCACATGGAAAGACAGACAGAGATAAAATGTGAACTTACTTCAAAGTTACTTTACAACATACAGATGACTGGACTTAAGAACTGAAACACAGAGTAATTATGCATTTGCTCATGAGACAAAAATATGCTGAAGCACATAAGAGATTAGCCTTACGTACATGCTTTTCTCCTGTTTATGTTGATTTCATGGTCAACCTATGCAACTTTTGTTTGGCTTTTTGCTTCATATTTTTAAGGCCACAGGGCAAGAAAGATTAATCCCCTCTAAATCCCATAATACTAAATGCACTTAGAGGGCATTAGATAATTTTTTTTTAATTTTTAAAAAATGGTTCTTAAACATTATGAATAGAAATAAAGACTTATTAAATTTGCATCTTATTTTTAAAATGCATTTTGTATGCTTTATTCTGCTATTGTAAAACTAGAGGTCCTCAGTCATAGGTCTTAAGGCAGATTTCTTATTGGTGATAAACAGTAATAACAATTTTATTCAATTTATAAAAATCTTTCATTTTCAAAACTCTGTCTCCTCAATTCTTTTATTTGGTTTTTCCAACAAGCCCTCTGAGCTTTACAAGTGAAGGAGATGGTGGGGAAGAGAGAAAAGAACTAATATATAGTGAGCACTTATTTACAGTGCACCAGGTGCTGTACCTGGTGCTTCCTATATGTTGCCATATTAAGTAAATCCTTTCACTAAATCTGTGAAGGAACTTTGATCAAGTCACTTACTTTCTCCATGACTCTACTTACTTATCTGAAAAATGAGGATAATAATAATATCTAAGTCGCAGGATTTTCATGAGGGTTAAATAAGTTAGTATATATAAAGTTTCTAGAATAATGAATGGGGCACTTTAAGCATGCAGTAAGTGTTACTATTATTGCTGCTGCTATTTTATAATGTTTCCATCTTACAGATGAGCAAACTGAGGCTTTTAGGAGTTAAGCAACATACATTTACTAACTAGCTGAATAGCAATTTGAATCCAGATCTATCTGACTGACTCACATATCTGAATATTACAATTCAACTTCCAGTTCCAAAATGGCAGCATAGAAGTAGGCTTCGGTCTCCCCACAGAAATCCAAAGACAATTACACAGTGTTGAGATTATTACGAGCAATTCCCAGAACTCAAATACGAAGAGAAGACAGTTCCATACATCATGGAGAAGTGAAAAAACTCTCAGCAGACAGTAAGGGAATCAGACTTCCACATCCACAACACCCTTCCCCATACTCTGCCCAGCACTGGGTTTATGGGAAGTTTTTATCTGATTTATGGTTTCTACATTGGAAAAAGTGAGATTGAGATGGACAAAAAGCTTCTCTGCCATCTTGGATTCCCTAGGAGGAGACCTGTCCCTGCCTCAATCCACAGGAATCATCAAGTGTGCCTAAAGGTAGAAATATCCCTAATGATATCCAGAGACAAAGAGGGACTACCATCTCCACCCCAGGAAACTCTGCTCTGTAACTTGGCTAAAGGAGATGCCAAATCAGAGTGGCTGTTCAGCAGTACCATGCTACAGAAGGTTTGTTCTACAGGTCCCCTGGACCGGAACCCCTAACCAGCCTTCCTTCTCTATCAGGATATCTCCTTTGCAACCTCCTCCTTTTGAGATGGACAGTACACTGATTGTTTACTAGAACTGGGACAAACTGGGCTTAAGGTACTGTCTAGTGCTATAAAGGAGGCAGCAACCTAGTGGGGAAAAAATATTTAAAAATAAAATCAGCATGTAAATTTGAAAGAATGTGTCAGTAAACACATATAATGAAAACCAAAATGAGCCAGACAGAGAAGACTGGAATAAATAATCCTTTAATACAAAGACATTGACATACATCCACAAGAAACAACAGAAAATGGGGAAACATGTACTCAAGTGGACAAAGCAGGTAACCAGTGACTGATCCTAAAAAGATGGTGACATGTGAACTCTTTGGCTAATAATTTAAAATAGCACTTTTAAGGAAATTCAGTTATCTCCAAGATAACACAGAAAATGAATTCAGAAATGTATCAGATAAATTAAAATAAAAATTATAAAAATAGAAATCTTAGAAATGAAAAGTAAGTTCACTGAAATGAACAGTTCATTAGAGATCCTCAACAGCAGGATAGGTCAGACAGAGGAAAGAATCAGTGAACTTCAAGGCAGGCTATTTGAAAACATATAGTCAGAGGAGAAAAAAGAAAAATAAATAATGAAAATGAACAAAGATCACCCGCAAAATACAAAACAATTACCTCAAAAGACCAAATCTAAGAATTGTTGATATTCAAGAGGGAACTGAACAAGAACAAGAAATAGATGACTTACTCAAAGAAACAATATCAGAAAACTTTCCAAAACTTGAGAAAGAGATTAATACACAAGTATGAGAAGGCTGGATAACACCAGACAGATTCAATCCAAATAAGACTACTTCAAGGCATATAATAATATTTTATCAAAGTTCAAAGCCAAAGCCAAAGCCAAAGAAAGGATCCTAAAAGCATCAAGAGAAAAGAAACAAATAATATATAAGGGAGTTCTAACTCATCTGGCAACAGACTTCTCAATGGCAACCATAGAAGCCAGGAAAAAGGATGGCATTTACAAAGTGCTGAAAGAAAAAAACTGCCATCCAAGAATATAGTACCCAGCAAAGCTAACCTTCGAATATGAAAGAGAGATAACGTATTACCCAAACAACAGCTGAGAGAATTCACTAACACCAAATTCATCCTACAAGAAATGCTAAAGGGAGTTATTCAATCTGAAAGAAAAAAAATCACTAATGTGCAAAAAGAAAACATTTGAAGGTATAAAACCAATCACTAAAATTAAGTACACAAAAGACAAACCCAGGATACTGTAATATTGAAATTATGGTGTATAATTCACTCATTACTCTAGTATGAAACCCGAAAGACAATTCTATCAAAAACAATAATACCTATGACAATCTGTTAAGAGAGATGCAATACAAATATGTAAAAATGGAGACAATATAGGTTAAAATGTTGTGACAGGTAAATGAAGTTAAAGTATAAGGATTTTTTTCATTTTCCTTTTCTTGTGATATAAAGTAAGTTGTCATCATTTTAAAATAATTTGATACAGAATTCCTAGATAGAGCAATCAGACAACAGAAAGAAAGAGCATCCTTGTTGGAAAGAAAGAAGTCAAATTACCCTTCTTTGTAGATGATATGATCTTATATTTCGAAAAACCTAAAGGCTCCACCAAAAAACTATTACAACTGATAAACAGATTCAGTCAGTTTGCAGAGTACAAACCAATATACAAAAACAAGTAGCATTTCCATATGCCAATGGTGAACAATGTAAAAAAGAAATCAGGAAAGCTACAAATAAAATTAAATAATAGGAATTAACTAAACCAAAGAAATGAAAGATCTCTACAATGAAAACTATAAAACACTGAAGAAAGAAATTGAAGAGGACACACAAAAATGGAAAGATATTTCATGTTCATAAATAGGAAGAATCAATATTGCTAAAATGTCCATATTACCCAAAGCAAACTACAGATTAAATGCAATCCCTACCAAAATGTCAATGACATTGTTCACAAAAATGAAAAAAAAAAATTCTAAAATATATATGGAACCACAAAAGACCCCGAATGGCCAAAGCTATCCTGAGCAAAAAGGGCAAAGCTGCAGGAATCATATTACCTGACTTCAAATTGTACTACAGAGCTATCATAACCACATGCCAGCATAGTACTAGCAAAAAAAAACAGACACTGACCAATGGAACAGAATAGAGAACCCAGAAGTAAATCCATACATCTACAGTGAATTCATTTTTGACAAAAGTGCCAAGAGTATGCATTGGGAAAAAGACAGTCTTTTCAACACACACTGAAGAGTGCTGGGAAAACTAGATATTCATATGTAGAAGAAGGAAACTAGACCCTTGTTTCTCACCATGTACAAAAATCAAATCAAAGTGGATTAAAGACTTAAATCTAAGACCTCAAATTATGAAACTACTGCAAAAAAACTGTGGGTAAACTCTCTAGGACATTGGATTAGGCAAAGATTTCTTAAGTAATATTTAATAAGCACAGGCAACCAAAGTAAAAATGGACAAATGGAATCACATCAAGTTAAAATACTTCTGCACAGCAAAATAAACAACCAATAAAGTGAAGAGACAACCCACAGAATAGGGAAAAATATTTGCAAACTATCAAACTGACAAGGGATTAATAACCAGATATATAAGGAGCTTAAACAACTCTATAGGGGAAAAAATATAGTAATGAGATTTTTCAAATGGGCAAAAGATCTGAATAGATACTTCTCTAAAGAAGACAGAAAAATGACAAACAAGTATATGAAAAGGTGCTCAACATCATCAATTATTAGAGAAATGCAAATCAAAACTACAATGATATATCATCTCACCCCAGTTAAAATGGCTTCTATCCAAAAGACAGGCAGTAACAAATGTTAGCGAGGATGTGGAGAAAAGGGAACCCTTGTACACTGGTGGGAATGTAAATTTGTACAACCATTATGGAGAACAGTTTGGAAGTTCTTCAAAAAGCTGAAAATAGAGCTACCATATGATCCAGCAATCCCACTGCTAGGTATATATCCAAAAGAAAGGAAAGCGGTATATCTAAGAGATATCTGCACTCCCATGTTTATTGCAGCACTGTTCACAATTACCAACATTTGAAAGCAACCTAAGTGTCCATCAATAGATGAATGGATCAAGTTAATTTGGTACATATAGATAATACTTGTGATATAAAGTAAGTTGTCATCATTTTAAAATAATTTGATACAGAAGTCCTAGATAGAGCAATCAGACAACAGAAAGAAAGAGCATCCTTGTTGGAAAGAAAGAAGTCAAATTACCCTTCTTTGTAGATGATATGATCTTATATTTCGAAAAACCTAAAGGCTCCACCAAAAAACTATTACAACTGATAAACAGATTCAGTCAGTTTGCAGAGTACAAACCAATATACAAAAACAAGTAGCATTTCCATATGCCACTTGTCTATTATAGATAATAGAGTACTATTGAGCCATAAAAAGAATGAGATCCTGTCATTTGCAACAATCTAGATAGAACTGGATGTCTTTTTGTTTGTTTGTTTGAGATGGAGTCTCACTTTGTCGCCCAGGCTGGAATACAGTGGCACAGGCTCAGCTCACTGCAACCTCTGCCTCCTGGATTCCAGCAGTTTGGAGGTCATTTTGTTACGTGAAGTAAGCCAGGCACAGAAAGAAAAACTTCACATGTTCTCACATATTTGTGGTAGCTAAAAATAAAAATAATTGAACTCATGGAGACAGAGAGTAGAATGATAGTTATCAGAATCTGGAAAGGCTGGTCAGGGTATGAGGGAGAGGGGGGATAGTTAGTGGGTACAAAAAAAAATAGAAAAAATGAGTGAGATTCAATATTTGATAGCACAGCAGGGTGACTGTAGTCAATAATTTAATTGTACACTTCAGAATAACTAAAAGAGCATAACTGGATTGTTTGTAACACAAAGGATAAATGCTAGAGGTGATGGATACCCAATTTACCCAGATGAGATTATTACACCTTGTATCCCTGTATCAAAATATCTCATATACCACATAAATGTATATACCTACTATGTGTCCACAAAAATTAAAAGTTAAAAAATTATAATTTGTTATATCTATAAGCTGTTTTGGCTAGGCTTTATGGTAAACCACAATGTAAAGACTTATAATAGATTCACTAAAAATAAAAAGCAGCAAATTAAAACATGCTACCAGGGAAAAATCACTCAACCACAAAGAAAGACAGTGAGAAAGGAAGAGGGGAGTTATAAAACAACCAAAAACATCCACCAGAAATAATAGCAAGCAGGTTCTGAATCATGTCATTCATGAGAATCATGACATTCATGAATGAGAATCATGACATTCTCAAATGGAAAAAGGAAGGAACAAGTGCAGAAAAATTATAATAGTAAGTTCTTACTTATTAATAACACTGAATGTAAATGACTCAGTTCTCCAGCTAAAAGGCATAGAGTTGCTGAATGGATAAAGAAACAAGACCCAACTATATGCTACCTACAGAAAATCCACTTTACCTATAAAGAAAAACATAGATTGAAAGTGAAGGGGTGGAAAAACATATTCCATCCAAGAGAAAACACAAAAAAGTAGGAATAGCTATACTTCCATAACATAGACTACATTATTTCAGCTTCCAAGATTACTGATGAGAATAATATGTATTCATTTATTTGATTAATAGTTACCGAGTTACTCACTTTGTGCCTACTGCCAAACTGATCACTTTGAGTGATAAAAAGAGGTATAAAAATATTTCTTCAGGGGACATACCCACAAAGGTAAATAGCAATAATAATATATGCTAAACAGCAGTAAAATGATATGAGATGCATGCCACAGGGCAGGACAAAATTCAGTTCTGAAAGAATAATGGAGACAATATGTTTTGCATTTTGTGTGTAGGAGGCAGCACTCTGGGTGGAGGCATTTGGAGACACTGCAGGGGAAGATATTGGAATTACCCTGACTGTTAAAAATAAATTTTAAGAGTGAAAATAATGACCATGGTTACAGGAGATGTAGCCACAATACAAACATGTCAATACTACTATAAACTGATACACTGTTTCAGAAATAGAATTCTTATCTAACATATATAACTCAGAAGCATTGATAAAGAAAAAATAGAGAACACTAGAACAAAGTAAATAGCATAAAATATGAATGGTGAGGAAGTATGAATCTCTTGCGGAGAGCAAGGCCATGAAAGGTGGGTATTGATGGCACATCTCACCTCTTGCAGACACAACAGCCTCCTTGTAGAGGAGTCAGTACAAAGTAATGTGGAAACCGTGAAGACAGCAAGATAATAATGGGCCTTTGGTAGTAGGGGATGCTCATGGCAAGAAATTTATGGGAGGGCATCAGAGGGGGGCTGATGGTTGTGGATGTGAAAGTAGGGCCCACCTTCTCTGCAGCAATTATCTCAAAGCTTTGTCAAAGAAATATATCTGATTAGAATGCCTGCTTATCAGTTCTATTTTATTAACAGCAATGCAGAAAGGAGCCTGTAAGGTTTAGTGAGACCTATGTACAATTTGTTTACTTGGATGTTCCACAGGCCCTTCAAATTCACTGTGTTTTAAGCAGAATTCATCATCCTTCCCCAATTTCCATACTTTCTTGTCCTACACATAATTATAGAACATTCACTTTCTCTCATTTCCCTTGGTCCGTCAGATCGGCAACCAATTCTGTCAATTTTACTTCCTTGGTGATTTTCCTCTCTGTTCCTTTCTCTCTGTCTTCATGAATACTGCCTTAATTCAGATACTACTTATCTCTACTCATATTTTTACATATGTATCCTAGGTAAGTAAACATTTCCCTAGTCTCATTTCTCACCATATCTCCCAATCACTCTGCCATAAAGCCACCAAAATATCTGCCAAAAAGGCAAACATGACTATCACCTCCATTGTCTTTGGAACAAAGTCTTGAGTCTTTGCCACAGACCACAATGTCCTTCACTGGGCCTTTTTAGATCCATCTCACCTATAGCACCAGTCATGCCAAAAGCCTGTTCATGCTCCAGTGGGCCATAAGTTTTCATTTTCATGCCTCTGCTCACGTTCCCTCAGCTTAGACTGACTGGCCCTTTGTCTGTATGAAGATTTACTCATTTTATTTTAAAAGATCTATCCATTTTTAGCACCCAGCTCTCCCAGCTACTCTGAGTAACCTTTCCTCATTGTTCCTGGAGAGTTGAAAACACCCTATTTCAGTCTCTACTATACTTCTATACTTCTATGGTTGTACTTTATCATACTTCTTTATTCGTTTATTTTCTCAACTGCTATGCTTTGAGTTCCTTGAGATAAGAATTTTCATCTTTTTTCAAATTTGCATTTTGATATCTTGGATAATTCCTGGGCTATTGTAGGTGTTAATAAAAATTGGTTGAAACAACTGGATAAATGGAAACATTACACACAACAAACATTCATATATATACATGTACAAAAATATGTTATGTATGTGTTCATGTATTTTCTTGTGGCATAGAGAAACCTTCTCTTTCAAAAGTATTCAGGAGAAAAACAAGAGAAAGTTATTAGAAGATTGAAAAAAGTAAGTTTGGTAAAGTATATGTTGAGGTGATTGACCACAGGAATGTGCCTATTTTAGAGAACAATTTGAAAAACTTAGTGTATTATTGTTAGCCACAAATAGAAATTTCTTCAGACTAATTGAACTGTAGAAATAGTCTGAATACTGCCTGAGAAAGACAAGGGGGCATTAAGACCTTCTCAAAGATAGTGGAAGACAATTTAAGACCCAATGACTTTCTATAGAACAAAACCACTTCTGGTGACTAGGATGATGTATGTGTACTATCAGAGGTTTGGAATGATTTTCACAATTTTCTGTAAAGACACACAGCAAAAGAGGTCTCCTTCAACTGGAACCATATCATGTTTAATGGAAGAGGTGCATTCTGGGACAGTCTTTCCAGAATAGTACTTGACTTCAGGGAGTTCATCCTCACTTGAAGAAAATGAAACAGGGATCATCCCTTCCTGTCAGGGAAAGGCCTGCAGAACTTACTTGCTCTTTTCTAGCTCTGGTTTTTCTGACTCTCTATTTCCAACAAATAAAGATTTTTAAGGCTCATTTTAAAAACTCATGAGGATTTTTAGTCATTGAATATCTTACAAAACAATATCATGATGAGTTAAGTGAAAATTAGAGCCACATGCCTGAAATTTCCCTGAAAAGACACACATATCCTTTAAAATGAAGGAGGAAAGTGCCAGGAAAAAAATATGTTTTTAATTTGTTTGAGTTGAAAACATTAGAAATATATTTTTAGATGTTTGCCAAGGGTTTTCCAAAAACCACTGGATTTCTCATAAACCCTAAAAGATGTCTTTCTTTTTAGGAATGGCAGGGAGAAACTGGTTCATTTACTAACTAAATATCCTATCTTCAATTGCTTTTGACCATTACTCTTTTCACACTTCTAAGTTTCTTATTTGGGATCAAAAATAAAATATCCATTAGGCTTGTCTTTGGGGTAAGAAGGAAAAGCATTTTACCTATCTATCCTTTCATTTCTAAGAAAATAAGAGTTAATGATCCTAAACGATTTGACTTGGATGTTGGAACTACTGTAGAGAAAGTGGGCCGGGCGCGGTGGCTCAAGCCTGTAATCCCAGCACTTTGGGAGGCCGAGACGGGCGGATCACAAGGTCAGGAGATCGAGACCATCCTGGCGAACACGGTGAAACCCCGTTTCTACTAAAAAAATACAAAAAACTAGCCGGGCGAGGTGGCGGGCGCCTGTAGTCCCAGCTACTCGGGAGGCTGAGGCAGGAGAATGGCGTAAACCCAGGAGGCGGAGCTTGCAGTGAGCTGAGATCCGGCCACTGCACTCCAGCCTGGGCGACAGAGCGAGACTCCGTCTCAAAAAAAAAAAAAAAAAAAAAAAAAAAGAGAAAGTGGGTGACCATCTTTATAATGAATTAAGAGTTAGTGACAGACTCCATTGCTGCCTGATGTCAGAGTTCTCCAAAAGGATCACAGTTAAGTTTTCCATGTCTGCCTATATAATTTAAAATTATTGTGAGGAGAACTCCTAATGTCCTGAGTAACAAATAAAAAAGAATTTTCTCTAGAAAAATTGCTTATATAACTTAAAGGGCCATTATCTTCTCCATTCATTATTGAAGTAGTTTAACTTATCAAACATAGTGTTTCATCTGTTGGCCAAGAGGAACTTGATAGTCTTTAAGTTGCAAATCGTATGCTCCTACCTTGCCAAAGAATGTAGGAGTCTAGGTATGGAACTTTTTAAGGTGTGTGTGTACGAGTGAAAGAAGGAGGGATAGAGAGGGAAGAAAGGGAGTACAAGCGTGTAAGTGTGTGCGTGCATGTATGTATGGCTGGAATGAGAGAGAAATTACTTAGATAACTTCGGGGTAACTCTTACATTTGATCTCAGAGGCAGCAATGATATAATGAAAAAAGTCCTGTGTTTAATCCAGGAGTGTCAGAAGTCAAATCTCATTTCCATCTCTAATTATGAAGCCTTGGAAATATGCTGAATATGTCTACAATCACAATTTCTTCTCTACCCACATTGTCCTCAAAGGGAAGCTGCTCCTAACCAAAGTGGCCACGTGGCAATATTTACACTTTGCAAATCCCTCTGCCTGAATGCAGCTGCTTGGGCCAAAAGTGAACACCCAATCCAAGGGCAACCAATCACTAGGAAACCCAGTGACTTGTAAGCCTGGATCAAATAAATAAGATGAGCTGATCAGGTTCTTTCTCTCTGTCTTCAAAATCTGCCAGCTGTGTTGAGAATCTTTGGTAAAGATCAAGACATAGAGCTGGAACAGAATATAGTGTGATGACCTAAAAGTACATAAAAGCAGCTAGTAGCAGAATAGAAAGAAAAGGTTACTGTATCATGTTAGTGACAAAGCACTAGGGAGTGACCTATGCCTTTGACATCTCTAGATATCCAGAAGGATGCCTTGGCCCCACCCCCATGACCTCAGGGCATTTTAAGTATTAAGTTCTTTTTTTTTTTTCACTCCACATAGATCCCAACAATAACTCCCTTTAGTTGAGCTTTCTTGTGTATGGTGGGGGTGTCTCTTTATCACCCTAACTCAGGTGCCTAAATGCATCTTTTTATGACTGTATACCTTTTAATAGAAACTCCTTTAGGTAACAAAAATCTGGTTAAGATTTTCATAACATCTCTTATAAACAATCAGATAGGGTTCCCTCTTCTACATAACTTTTTGTTGAGGAAAGGGTTTCTTCTAGTTATAACATCAAACCAGGCCAACCAAAATAAGCACAGCTTGGATGGTGTTCTTACATATTAAACCAAGTTTAGATATTCAGCTAGTGGTCACACATTTTGTTTCTTCCCATAGATGTCATCTCTCCTATTTTTCTCTTTGGGATCTCTTGTGGCCTTATCTTCCTCTGAGGTCACTGTCAAAGAATCTCTGACTTTCCTTTTACATTCATAAGCCCTCTTCAACCAACCCCTGAGTACCCTACCTTTCCATGCCTGTCTCATTCCTACTCATTCTATGTACTGAGTCCTTTCTAAGAAAACTAACAAGGAGAAAAGATGGTCACAAGAACTAAGCATACATTCAGAATTTACATAGAAGTACCTTTACAGATGTTGCATAAGAGGAAACACAGCTACTCTTGTTTAAAAATTAGATTTTGATATATAAGATTATTAGTCGTATGCCTCTTTGTGCTAGGCATAGAGTCCATGTCCTAATTCTAGGGGTGAAGATCAGAGAAAATCATGTAATTGTTTTAATACAAGAACTGTAACAACAGCAGCAACAACAATCACTGCTTATTATCTCCAAATACGAATATGCATAAGTCACTATATTTCATTTAGTTTTTACAACAACCTTATTAGGAAGGTTCCTACACTAATTCTAAAATGAGGATATGACAACCCTGGACTACTAAACACAGCCTAGTTCCAAATGTCTTGCTTTTTTGCCCCACTCATAATTGATTTCTTTTGCCTCACTTCCTCTTTAAAAACAACCAAACCTACTTCTTCAGGCCTTGCTGACACCAGCTGATGGTAGCAAAGACCACTGTAAACACACAGTTTGTTGAAGGCCCCCGACCCTACTTTTAGGGTCCACGTTCAGGAATGAATTTCCCTTTCCCTTGTGCCTCTGGTATTCTAACAAAGCCTGGCTATTTATCTTTTATTTATTTATTTTTTATTATATTTTAAGTTCTGGAATACATGTGTAGAACGTGCAGGTTTGTTACATAGGTATACACGTGTCATGGTGGTTTGCTGCACCCATCAACCTGTCATCTACATTGTAACCACCTCCGAGCTAAGCTCCAAACTACCTACCCTGTAACAAGTAATGATAACTGCTTGCTTAATCAGAGACCGACTCCAAAGACACCTACCAACCCCACATATAATACAAAAGAGACAGCTGGACTGATGGCAATCAGTTATCCGTATGGTTTCGGATTTGGAGTCTTTGGCATAAGGAAAAACTCTCACATTGTATAGCACTGTGCAGTTTTTAACAATGGTCTCATCTTCATTGTACATTGTAATCACATTTAAATCTTTAAATCAACTTTAAATCACCTTTGGATCTTTAAAAAGTATTGTTGCCTAGCCCCACTCTCAGAATTGTGATTTAATTATGACCTGAGTATTACAATTTTTAAGAGCTTCCCAAATGATGCTAATGCATAGCATTTGGGAACCAGTGGTTTATATTGTCTCCTGTCCAAAGACTAAGATATGTGAATGCAAGCAGTTACTATTCTATGCTACATTAGAATTAGCCAAACAAAATGCAACAGCTCAGTAGTCAGTCTGCATTTCCTAGATTTACAAACCTCAGTAAAGTTAATCATCTGCAAAATGGGAATAATAATGGCATATATCTTTTGGAACTCTTTGAGACTTTACATAACATCTGATATAAGAACACTTTGAACAGTAAAATTTTTATAAATAGCTATTATTATAATTATTATGATCATGTAACTCAACTGCATCATGAACCATATTATGTCACAATTACTTATTTACAATACACTTTCTCATTAGGTTTAGAAAAGCCAGGTAGATAGGACCATGGCTTTTACCTTCCTGGTATCTAGCATAGGATTTTGTCCATTGAAGACAACCAATTGGAATTTGTTGAGTGGATAAGTGGATAGATTAACCTACAGAAGTAGCATAGTGGGTACAAAGAACAGTGGAAAGGAAAGTCAAAGACTAGGGTAAGAATCATGTCTCTGTTATTTTATTAGCTTTGTGGGTATGGGAAAGTCCCTAGCTATTTGAGAACTTGAATTCTCAATCAATTTAGTTTCTAAATAGCACTAGAACCACCTGGGGGATGTTACTAACATGCAACGTCCTGTATTCACCTATTCCCTTTATAAGGGAATTTTGATACAGGGTCCAGAAATTTGCATTTACTAAGCCCAAAGAACATTCTGATATAGATTGTTTGGGAATTCCACTATAAAAAACATTCTTCTAGATCTTTGCTTCATCAATTATCACCTCGTTGTCTGTGTTTTGACTTTTCCTTTTCCTGGGGAGTTTCTCTGAGACACATGTCCCTTATTTGTTTATAAACATTTACATAGCACTTACAATAGCCATTAGCTAATGATTTTGATTACTTAACATGTATTCTGCTCTATGTTAGGCACTGGGGATATGAAGATGAGTAAGACACAGGCCCCCATCCCTTCTTCATTTCCTGGGCTGATAAGAATTGGATCAATAGTTATTAAATCATAACAATTATAGTAAGACTTTAGCATCTTACTTCAAGAGCTTCTATTGTCATACTTTATTTTCCATCTATTTTCCCTTAAATATTATAAGGTGCTAGACATAGCAGAATTAGAGTTCAGCAAGATGTAAATGTTAGACTGAACTTGTGAATAAATAGTAGTTTTTGAGGGCATCTATCGCATTCATTTCATTTGAAAAAAAATAGTTTTTAATAACATTTTGTGAAGAATAAGACAATAAAACCTTCACAATGCTTTTATACGGGGGGTTTCATTGAGTTTACGGAGTTTGTATATTCAAAAAGAAGATTTGTGAATGTCTGAATCTTTATCCCCAAAACACTTTTCTTCTAAAATGAATAAGCATTTGATATGATTCACCCAAATAATTAAATTGCTGAAGTCACGCGAAGGAAAAAAATAGAATCACTCATGTCTTAACTTTATCACATAAATCCTGCAAATATTTTAAAATCTTTTTCTATAATGCTGTTTGTTTTTCATCAACAGGGTTAGGACATATTCATATGGAATTTTCCTTGTTTGTCTAATATATTTTCAACAAGGTATTTCAGGAAAAAACACACACACACATACACAGACAAATTCAAGTTCAAACCTAGCCTCTACTGGCTTTATTATCTTGGAAAAAGTTACACGTTTGTTCAAGGGAGATATTAGAACTTACCTCATTGGACAATGTAACCATTTAATTAATATTTAATTAATTATGTCACAAAATTTATCAGTTATTTATTTATATAATCAAATCATTTAATTATTTGTGATGTGAAAACATTGGAAGCAATATAGATACATGTAGATGTCATCTTCAAGAACAAGCTCCTTAAGCACAATTTTCACTACGTCACCTGCTGATTTTTAAAAAATGACATAGCTCATCCATTACCTATGTAATGAATTCCATAGCCATCAGGGGGTGGACATTCCCATATCTGGTCTCAAACCACAGGACTTTCCAATGATAACCCCATAGCCTTCTCATCTTCAGATATCTGCCCTTTGCTCCAAGCATGCCACATAGCTCCTATGCTATCTCCCAAATATAGCCTCCCTTTCCCCTACCTAAGCTACTCCTGTTTTCCTCAGCTCCTGCAGCACTTTTTACTTCTCATATAACACTAAAAATATTCTACCTAATAACAAAAGAAAAATTGTTTTAAAATATCTGTCTTCCTAACAATGTTACAGGGTTTTTTTTTTTTTTTTTTTTTTTGAAGGCAAAGATGGTGTCTTCTATATCTTTGTATTCTTCCCAGCTCTTAGCAGTCAGCCTCTGTCATAATGAATATGTACTAGGAGCTTGCTGAATTGAAATTACTTATTTGACATTAAGTAGGCAGAGTAATATATCAACTGTGTTTTTTTCATTTTTCAACTGATTTTGATGAGAGATGTTAAACATGGGTTCCAAAGCGATTATAGTCAAAGTTAACAGAACTCAAGACGTTTGCACGCTGGCAAACAGTAGAGATAATATAGCCAGGTATTAAGAGAAAACAAAAGGGCCTGAAGGAAGTTGCACAAAATGAATTCATTGAGCTGCTCCTTTTTCCAAGGAAGCATGAAGATGTCAGGGATAAGATAGCATAGGCTAGCAGCAGGGTGCAAGAATTTTGGAGCCATATCATCCAGCTTTGAATTCCGGCTCAATCAATTACTGCCTTAGGCCCTTGAAAAAGCAACTGGACCTCTCTATGCAACATCTACAAGTTAAAAGATGGGTCTTGTGTGAGGAGTGAGTGAGTTGATATGTGAAGTACGTAGGGCAGTGCCAGGCATATTGTAAGTGCTATGTAAATGTTTATAAACAAATAAGGGACATGTGTCTCAGAGAAACTCCCCAGGAAAAGGAAAAGTCAAAACACAGACAACGAGGTGATAATTGATGAAGCAAAGATCTAGAAGAATGTTTTTTATAGTGGAATTCCCAAACAATCTATATCAGAATGTTCTTTGGGCTTAGTAAATGCAAATTTCTGGACCCTGTATCAAAATTCCCTTATAAAGGGAATAGGTGAATACAGGACGTTGCATGTTAGTAACATCCCCCAGGTGGTTCTAGTGCTATTTAGAAACTACTTGTCTAGGCCTCTGCTGCTCAAAGTGTGGTTTCAGGACCTGCAGCACTAGCAGCACCTGGAAGCTTGTTAAGAATACACAGTCTCAGGCTCTACTTTAGACCTACTGAATCAGAATCTGCATTTTCACAAACCTCAGGTGGTTCATAAGTACACAAAAATTTGAGAAGCATCCTCTATTCTAGAAGATAGATAATTTGGGAAATGGAATCTGCCCATTAGAATGGGATTTATGATACATGAGAAAGGGTTTTTGTTTTTTTTATTTTTTATTTTTTTTATTTTTTTTTTAGTGGAGAGAAGTAAATGATAGAAGTGGTACATGTATAGTCACTAATTGATACAACAAATATATTAAGTATCTCATACATTCCAGAAACAACTTTGATGCTCAAGAACAAGACAGACATGGTCTCTACTACCCTCTGGGGTGTATCAACTAAGGCAATGATGTGACAGATAAACCCTGAAATCCCACAGACTTGATCACATGGGAGTTTACTTCTCAATAAAAATGAATGTGGAGATTCCTAGTTGGCAGGTGGAGTTCTCTAGAGTCATTCAGAAACCCAGGGCCCTTCTGTGACTCTGCCCTCCCTGGGTACCATATCTTCTGCATAAAGGTTGGTTGGTAGAAAAACAGAGTTCAGAGGATCTCATGGGAAGTGCTCACAGGCCCTGCTTGGAGGAGTGTGCATCCATTCTGCTGACATGCCATTGACCACAGCTCAGACACGTGAGCACCCTAGCCTAGAGGCTGGGAAATTCAATCTAACTCTGTGGCCTGCAGAGGGAGGAAGTGGAGATGTGGTGAACACATGGCAGCCTGTCTCATGTTGAGTTTACCAGCTATAGGCTAAGGACAGAGAGTACAAATGAGAGAAATAAAAAGCCAGAAAGGATAAAGTTAGTACTGGGAATCAGGTAAGAAACTTCTGTTAGAATAAATACTTAGTGCATGGGGCATGATCAAACAGACTCCTTTTAAAGAAATAGTAATATTTTTACACACACAAAAAGGAGTTTAGGTGTTGATTTATCTAATCTTTGCAACAACTCCATAAGGTAAGCACAATTATTTCTTTCACTGCACACATGGGGAAAATGGGACACTAAATAACTTGCTCAAGTTTGTGAGTAGCAGAGTCAGCATTCAAACTCAGGAGCCCATGTCCTCAGGAGCACTAGGCGACACTGCCTCATCCTGCTGGCCTCTCACTGGCTGGGCTGAGAGAGCCTGAGAAGCCATGTGGAATCTGACAGTGCAGTAGACAGCATTATTTTTACACAGACAGAACTGAAAGTATTGAATTTAAACAAATAATTGGGGAGTGACAAGATATTACTTTTTAAAAACTAAGTATTTGTTTTGGTTAGTACATATAGCTCTATCCATGTGATATCTTTGGTTTGCAAGCAACAAAAACCAATTCTGATTAATTTAACAGATGATAGAGTTTTTGGAATGATACCAGATAGCTCATGGAATAACAGGAAAGCTGTAGATAATAGAACCTACTTCTTAGTGCTACAGTGAATCTACATTATATAATATGCTATATATATATATATGTCTTAGCCTAGTTTCTTCTGAAAACAGAGCCTGAGATAAAGGCTTACGAACAGGTGGGGGATTTGGGAAGTGATCTCAGGGAAACAGGAAAATAGGAAAAGCCAATACTATAATAAGTTATGAAATTAGCCACCACTATGAACAACTTCTGAAGAATCTATAAAAATGCTCTCGAAAGTGTCTCCCCAAGAGATACAAGGAAAGCACATTATCTTCTATCTTCATTTGGTCAAGAGTAACCCCATAGGCATAGACTTCCCCCTCACTTCGTAGTTATGGAAACATCCCACATCAGAGAAGACCCAGGTCAACAAGCAAGTGGTACAATCCCGCAGGCCTGAGGGAAGCTGTCATCAGGCTGCACCTGGTAAGGAAGGTGGAAGCCACAACTGTTAGTGTGACAGTGGCCAAAGGAAAAAAGAGGATACAGAGAAGCACTAGGAATGGCTGGTACTGTATACAATCTGCTTACATATTATCGCTGGACACGCAGCAAGTACTGAGTGAATAACTGCCAAGCAACAAGACTGGTTCTCGGTATACAGAAGGAAGAAAAGACGACTCCCCGGGTGATTGCACTGTGGTCAGGAAGAAGAGACAGACATTTTCTGTGACCCTGAAGAGCCAGCTAAGTGGTCTGGTTCTTGGAGATAAACTGTGATTCATTATTACTAAATGTTCTCTTTTTCTAACAGCACTTCAATTTACATGAATGTTAATTACTAGAAATGTAGCCCTACAATGATGTAATCAAATAGACAGTTCTCTGTCCTGAGTTAATAAAATGAATTGTTCTTTCAAAATCACTTATGTTCAATCTCTACATTTTCCCCTTATTTGGAAGAATCATATGGAAAAGTGGAAATTATAACACAAATCCATACATGTACCTAATGCATACCGTTTTTTTATTTGAAGGGAGCTGGATTAAGGGAATATAACAAGAAAGACTAAAATGGGCAGGAAAATCTCTTTTAAAAGTTCACTGGTCAGAGATAATCATCCTGCAACTATGTATTTCAGAGTAGCAGGACACCATGAACTAAATTCATGATAAACACATGTTCTCTTTGTTAAATCATAGTTGAATACATCTGGAAATCAAAACTTAGAAGAGAGGAAGACACAGAATTTTCTCTTAACAGAGACTGCTACAAAGTGTCTTCAAATGGGGTAGAGGAGAAAACGTGGAAGTTATAAGATTTGGATTAATTTTAGTGGTCTTTCCTCTGGACACTTTGAAACCAGTCACATCAGAGAGCTGTACAGCTGTTCTTACTCCTCCCAACTTAGTATATTTTACTACAAGAAATGGAATTTCTGGTCCTGGGAGTTCAGATTTTTAGGGAATTTGTTTTGTAATCAAAGAGAAAACTGTAAAATAACTGTTCCCTTGCTTACTATGGATTTATTTTGCCATGAAAATTCTGAACAGTTATGAAATGCAAATGGTTTTGACAAATTTGAATTAGGATACTTGAATTTGGCAAATTACAGAAAATACCTGTTTTCTGTAGAGTCAATTGGGCAGGAAACAGGTGTCTGTTTCAACTCTCATTGGACTGCCAAATGGAGGATTGTTTCCATTGATGCTTGCTATATCAACTGTAGAAACGTAAAGGGTATAGCAATTTCAAACTACCTTTCTCAAAGATTAAAATGGCTTCACTAGATAATTAAATTATATTCTTGAATGGTGAAGATAACCTCCTCACAAAAGACCAAGCACATCTGCCATGTTTATTGGGAAGAAAATAAGGTGGTACTGCAAATGGTAAAGTTGTCTGTTGCTCTGTAAGCTTTCTTCAGTTGCATCATTTATACATTTGTTTTATCTAATTTTAGCATTGTACCCCAACATTTGATCCCACATGAAACATGAATAAAGTAATAGTTCTAGAGGATGACTATGTTAATATAAACCACTATAAAAAGATAGGGAGTGACCATTTACCACATTTTTATTTTGTGCCTGAAAGAGAAACAGAAATGATAAGTCTTAGCCTCAGAAAGATCAGAAGTACTAGACAGCTATAAATGGCTATTCCTAATCCCCTGAACTAACATGGGTGGCAATCTCTGGCAACATGCTGTGCACAGCCTGCCTGGCCTCCATAGTAGTCTTTTAATATGAGATGAGTTCAGGGAGGCAGGAGGAACCTGATCAAGGAGGAAAAGGGCATCCAACAGCCAAGCCTCATAGGCTTTGCAGGAGTTGTGAGATTTTTTTTTTTTTCTAATTGCTGTAGAAAGACAGTAGGGCTTAAAGTAGAGAAGCAATATAACTTCTCTTTAAAAGACTGTTAATTTTGTGGAGATTGGATTTTAGGGAGCAAAGATTAAAGGCAGGGAGAGAAGTTAGAGGCTATTGTAGTAGCCAGAGTGTGAGCCTGATGGCAAACTACATTGGGATCTGTGCCACCTTGCTTAACATTTTGTTTAAATTTCTTTTGCCTGGAAATCGTGAATTAAGTTAAGAATTAATTTATCTCTATTGCTTTGCTGTATAAATAGGAAATATATACACTTGCCAATATTAGAAACACAATGTTTGGGTGGCTTAAAGAAGAGGAGGTTTATTTGCCTTATATTGCAAAAAGTCTAGGCATACATTGTGGTTGCAAGATGGATACTGTACTTCCAGATCTCTTGATTACATTTCAGCCAGAAATAAGGAGGAAGGGAAAAGAGGAGAAGAATTTTCTCCTAGCAAGTATTTGATCTTTCATGTTAAAAGGTCAGAAAAATATTTCTTCCAAAATATCATTTACTAGAACTGTGTTCATATGGCTAACTTGAAGTATAAGGAAGGCTGGGACATTCAGTATGTAATTATTTTAAGTATTTTTCACCCAGGCACTTTGCCATCCTTAACCAAACCAGAATACTCTTAGCAGGAAAAAGAGAGAGTGGCTGACAGATAGGGACTAGCAGGGTCTGCACTCTACCAATGGTACTCTACTCTGTGATTCTACGACATATGCTCACCTAAAACACAGCTACTGGCTATGACAAAAATGATCAATATATTTTCAGACACTATCTTAGACTCCTGATGACACTAAAGATGCACTCATCATTTATAAAATACATATTTATTTTCAGAACAATTCTTCAAAATAATAACCTACTAATTTTGGAAGGCATCCTCCCCTTATCAGGAAATGAAGTATCTCAGTATCCATTATATAATGTTCTTTTGTCTCATTACTAACCAGATGTGAATATTTTGATTACTGGCTGTTTGTGCTATTACTGTCTTCTATCCTGGTATTCTGTCATCAATATCAATATTACACTAAAGGAAGCTTACCCAAAAAGAGGCCAGAGGGATCAAGTGAAAAGGAAAGTTTACAAAGATTTAAATGACAAACAAAATCTGAAGTTAGATCTAATTTAGTTTAAAATTGATAAATAAAAAATAGTCAATTTCTACATCTATAAAGATGGCTACAATTAATAAAATAAGTGAGCTTTATTTGAGAGACTAGATTAAGTATTACAATGTTTATGCTATTATTAATGTTTAGTAAGGTGTCATCTTTTTATATATAGAAATAAAACCACATATATACATGTGTACACACACACACACACACACACACACACACATATTCTCTGTAATGGCCTTATTCACCTTAGGGTCAAGTATTTTCCAAAATTTTCTCCAGCTTTATAATAAAAGTCAATGCAAAAATAGCACTCAATTTGTTGAATTTATTCCATTCATGGTTTCTCTAGATTACCTAAAAGGCATAGGGTTGGTCTAGGTGAACTTTGGGATTCTAGCTCTGGGAACTCTAAGATTCTAGTTCTAGGATTCCATGTTTCCAGAAGGTAGGGTATTCCTAGCTTTCATGAAAACAGAAAAGTTAAAGCATGTTTGACCTGAAGTATTATATTAGTTCATTCTCACACTGCTAATAAAGACATAGCCAAGAATGAGTAATTTACAAAGGAAAGACGTTTAATTGACTCACAGTTCAGCATGGCTTGGGAGGCCTCAGGAAACTGACAATCATGGTGGAAGGGGAAGCAAACATGTCCCTCTTCACATGGTGGCAGCAAGGAGAAGTGCCAAGCAAAAGGGGGAAAAGTCCCTTATAAAACCATCTGTTCTTGTGAGAACTTACTCACCATCACAAGAATAGTATGGAGGTAACAGACCCTGTGATTCAATTACCTCCCACTGGGCCCCTCCCATGACACGTGGGGATTATGGAAACTACAATTCAAGACGAGATTTGAGTCGGACAGAGCCAAATCATATCAAGAATGTACATGTTTAACTTGGATGGAAGTAGGGAAGGAGAGGAGAAGTTGACTTTCAGACTCTTAATGAGGACATCACTATAGTTGCTAGTCTCTGAAGATGGACCATGCCTCCTGGTATGCAAATCCCATGCATAGTCCCCTCTGCTTGAGGTCACTCTGATCCTGTGACTCACCTGTGACTGACCAACAGAATGCAGTGGAAGTCATGTTGCATGACTTCTTTTTTTTTTTTTTTTTTTTTTTTTTTTTTTTTTTTTTTTGAGACGGAGTCTGGCTCTGTCGCCCAGGCTGGAGTGCAGTGGCCGGATCTCAGCTCACTGCAAGCTCCACCTCCTGGGTTCCCGCCATTCTCCTGCCTCAGCCTTCCGAGTAGCTGGGACTACAGGCGCCCGCCAACTCGCCCGGCTAGTTTTTTTTGTATTTTTTTAGTAGAGACGGGGTTTCACCGTGTTAGCCGGGATGGTCTCGATCTCCTGACCTCGTGATCCGCCCGTCTCGGCCTCCCAAAGTGCTGGGATTACAGGCTTGAGCCACCGCGCCCGGCATGACTTCTGAGGCTAGTTTATGGAGAACCTCGCAGCTTTTACTGGGGTTCCTTTGGAACACTTATTTTGAAAGAAGACATTTGCCATGTAAGAAGACAACTCTAAGACTTCCATGCTATCAAACAGCCCAAGTTAGCCACTTGAGAAGCCACATGGAAAGAGAGAAAGACACAGCCTGAGTTGTTCCAACCATCCAAGCCCAGGTACCAGACACGTGAGTGAAGAAGCTTTTTGGATGTCCAGCCAGTCAAGCCTCTAGACGACTCCAGCCCCAGTCACCATCTGACTGCAAATACATGGGGGGTTCCAAGTGAGTGGTGATGATCAGAAACTAGACAAACCACAGAATCATGAGAAATAATAATAAAATATTGCTGTAAACTAGTAAGTCTTAGGTGATTTGTTATGCAGCAATAGGTCATCAGAACTATCGTCTGGCATGAACAATTTAGAGGACTTTTGACATAATTAAGAGTCAAAAACTCTAGGCTGTGCTGTTGACTAACTTAGAGTTTCCTTATCTGTAAATTGAGATCCATTTCATCTTTCAGCATGTTTGTTGATTGCCTATAGGACGCCAGGACAGTGCTTTCAAAAAACCAGAGAGGCCAAACCTTCATGACTTATAGACTAGAGGAAGAGACAAACAACAAATAAGAAAATAGTGAAAGAAAACACTGCCCGCGGTGATGAGCATCATAAAGGAAAAGTGTATGGGCTGGAAAATAACATGATTGAAAGAGGAAGCAACCTATTTTAGATAAATAGATTGGGAAGATGTCTTTAAGAAAGTGGGAATCAGGCTGAGATCATAAGAAATGAGAAGAAATCAGATATGGAGAAATTAAGGGATAAGGGTTCCAGGTGGTAAAAGTGATCTGCACTTCACTAAGTTGTTATGACAATTAAAAAACAAATGTAGACAAGAAGTAAGGATGTGTAATAAATAAATAATATTTTCTCCTCTGTAGTATCTCCAGTTCATTCCCTTAGTGAAGCGATTTCCTTTGCTTTAATTCTCCACAAGATATGTGCTGACCATTCCCCAATTTGTACCTTGGTATGGTATGAATGTTTGCATCCACCCAAAATGCATATGTTGAAACTTGATCACCAATGTTGATGGCAACAGCAGGCCATCCAGAGTGGCTGCTGCCATCATACCAGCTGCAGCGGGAGGCGCAAGCAGTGGTGGCAGGAGCTACTGTAGGACCAGCAGTGGTGGCAGTGGGATGCGCCACCCCCACCCTTGTACAGCCGGGCAGGAGCTTCCCCTAGGCCCGGAGGCTCCACTGCCCTGGACCCTGGTCCCGCATCACTACACTGGCCCACTACTGCTGCAGGGAGGGCCTGGGGAGGAGGCAGACAGTCACTGGAGTCTGCCCCTGGGAGCCCCCTGGAGCTCACCACCCTGGGGGCGACCGCAATGTAGCCAGGCCAAGTTACCCGCCAGTGGGAGAGCAGCATGGTTGGGCATGGTGGGGTGGGCCAAGAGTGGTCCCAAGGTGGAGCTGGGCCTGGGGTGGTGCCAGGCTTGAACACAGAGCAGGAAATGGGAGCAGTGCCTGCTTCAGGGACCAGACTAGCAGCATAGCCACCACACTTATGCCCCAAGGGTGTTAGGTTCCTGCACCTGAGGAGGAGGCTCATTGTGGAGCTGCCTGGGGCCATGTCCCCAGGGTCCACCCTACATCAAGGTGACCACTGAGTCTGATGTCCCCAAAGTCCAGGCCCAGGGCCCATGATCTGCTCCTGGAGGCAAACCCCTGGGCAGGGCCACAGGCCAGGCAATGGGGAGACCCAGGCTGCCCCTGAGTGCCAGGGCGATGGGAAGAACTTGCAGCAATGTCACCCCTCCCCTGGATGCTGGCCCAGGCCCAGCAAGGACCTGTAGCTCCTGTCCTGGGCTGCAAGGAGGCTTGGCTGGGACTGCATGCTCCACAGAGCCCTGGGAGCCAGGGACAAGTGCCCCTCCTGGGTTGGTGTGGCAGGAGTTCTTCGGACACAGCTACAATCTCCCTACTGCATCTCTGCACTCTCAGGTTCCCAGAAATGTCTCCCTACCCCACTGCAAGCTCAAAGGTGCCTGCTCTGCTGCCTGGCTTCTCCCTACTCTCAGTGCCTGCTCCAATCTCTGAGCAAGTTTAAAGCCGAGACTGGGCACTATCACAGTCCAGCTGGGAGTGAACATACTTGGGGCAGTGCTGACATGCCAGCCTCCTGCCACCTCAGCCCCCTCTGGACTTTGGGCGCCGACCAGCACGGAAGGGAGGTTGGGGGTGGGGGGATAAGGACAGCCTGGCACTGGCCTGCAGGCCCCCCTTGAGATGAACAGTCTGGGCACCATGAATGATGGCAGGAGGCAGAGAGGCTCCTGGGAAGAAGGGGATGGGTCCCTGGTGAAGCCCCACCTGCAAACTGAGGATGCCTGAAGCCTGGGAGCCAGGTCTCCAGTTCCTCGGACCACAGGGGAAACTTGTGGTACTTTTCCCTGGACTTTCCAATGGCTGCCCATGGTACAAATCAGCATGCACTTCCTTCTCTCTGAGGCCCATTAAAAAACCCTGACTCAGCCAGAGTGGAAGAGAGGATGGAGAAATAATGGTGAGTTGAAGAGACAACCTGCCTGCAAGGAGGAGAAACCCACTCTAGGGCCTCTTCTCTGCTGAGAGCTGCAGACAATGGGATGACCAGGAAGGGTCATCTATGGGATGGTCTACCAATGGGATGGTAGAGAGGAACTACCCTCTCTGCTGGGAGCTGAACACTTCTTGGGACAACCTGCCTGTGGAAAAGAGCTACACTCTCTGCTGAAAGCTGAACACTCGTCAGGACATCCCAGCTGCTGAAAGGAGACACCTCCTATGGGTCTCCTCTGAGCTGTTCCATCACTCAGTAAAGCTCCTCTTCATCTTGCTCACCCTCCATTTGTCTGCATACCTCATTCTTCCTGATCACAGGACAAGAACTTGGGACACACCGAATGGTGAGGCTAAATGAGCTGTAACACAGAACTGAGACGTGCCCTTTACTTATAATACTACAGGTGAAGAGAAGGAGAGAAGAGTTGCAGCCCTTCGGGAAGCCCAGACCTGGGAGCTCCCCAAAACAGAGCTATGATTTCCTCTTTGGGGCCCTGCATTTCTTCATATCTCAAAGCTTCTGAGTACCACCATATTCCCTGGTGCCAGTTGTGGAAGCAGCTTGCAGTGCGCATGGTCCAGCCACAATCTCAGAGAGCCAGCACCCGTGCCAGCACCTAAAGCTGCCCACGCTGCTGCAGCAGCCGGCATGTCTGACTGCACAGTGGCTGGCTGGACCCCACACTCACACACCCCTCACCGCTCCATGCCTGACTTGCCCTTTACAGGCCTAGGATCCAGGCCAGTAGCACAAACTGAGCACAGCTGCCAGGCTGAGTAAGTGGAATGAGCCCAGTTGGCCCAAGCAAAACTCAGGCAAATGCACCGCCAGCCACAGAGGTTTCCAGGCAGAAAGCATCACCCCAAAGACCCCATAACAATGTGATAGTATTTGGAGGTAGGGCCTTTGGGAAGTTATTAAGTTATGAGGGCAGAGCCCTCATGGATGGGATTAAGAGCCTTAGAGAAGAGGTCCCAGAGAGCTTCCATGCCTCTTCCACCATGTGAGGACACAGCAAAAAGATGTCTATGAGTCAGAGAACGGGTTCTTACCAGACACAGAATCTATTGGTGCCTTGATCTTGAATTTCCCATAGTATAACTGTGAAAAATAAATTTCTATTGTTTATAAGCCTCCCAGTCTAAGGTATGTTGTTTTAACGGACCAAACTAAAACATACCTCCACCCTAAACACTGTCCTGAACTCCAGACTCAGGTATTCTGTTGCCTACTAGCATTTCCACTTGGATCTCTAACTGATGACTCAAACTTAACTTGCACCAAACTGGTCTTTTGATCTTTGCTCCAAACCTGTGCCACTCAAACTTTTCTTCATCTAAGTCAACTCCATTCTTCTATACTTAGAATCTTCCTGGATACTTCTTTATTTTCATATCCCATCTATGACACATCAGTAAAGCTATTTATTCTACCTTTTGACAATATCCAGAATCCAACCATTTTTCACCACTGCAACCACCACTACTCTACTCTAAAGCAACACAATCTTTTGCTTGATTTATTGTAATAGCTCCTGACTTTGCTGCTTCCAGTCTTTCTCCCCTGTAATCTATTGTCAACCCAGTCATAGGAGCAAGCTTGTAGGTTCTAAATCCTCTGTTTTAGTTTTCCTAGGGCTGCCATTATAAAGTACCACAAATTGAGTGGCTTAAAACAACTGAAATTACTTGTCTCACAAGTTCTGGAGCCTAGAAGTCTGAAATCAAGGTGTCAGCAGGGCCACGATCTCTCTCAAGGTTCCAGGGGAGGATCCTTCCTTGCTTCTTCCCAGATTCCAGTGGCAATCCTGGAATTTCTTGGAATTCCTTAGCTTGCAGCTGCATCACTCCAATCTCTGCTCCCATTTTCACATGGTGTTCCCCTCTCTGTGTGTCTAAGTTTCCCTCTTCTTATAAAAATAGCAGTCATAGATTAGGGCCCAACCTAGTCCAGTATGACTTCATCTAAGCTTGATGACATCTTCAAAGACTCCATTTCCAAATAAGGCCACATTCATAGGTACTAGGTGTTAGGACTTGAACATGTCTTTTCAGGAGACACAATTCAACCCTCCACACCCTCCCAGTGCCTTCCTTACTCAAAGTTACTACAATGACCTCACACGTGTCTCCTCCATGTACTCTATGAATTCATCTCAGACTTCTCAAAATCTTTCTCCATCATACTGGGCATGTTCTCTCCTGGGGACCCTTGTACCTGCTCTGCTCCTTCTGACTCATATCCCCTTTTTTGAGTCAATTCTTCTGCATTCTTCATCTTCATCCTCTTTCAGATCTTCAGTCTCCTCAGCAAGACCTCCCTGACCACCCTACTGAAAATTCCTCCACTACCTCCTCATCTGACACTCTGCATCCCTGTTCTTGGCAATATTTTTCTCTTAAGTACCACTGTTACCATCCTCATTTCACAGTAAGCTCAAGTATCTTGCTCAAGATCACAGAGCTAGAAAATGAAGAAGCCAACTCCCTGGAAGCTTACTCCAGAGCTTGTATTTCTTACTTAGTGTTTTATAGAGTCTCTTAATGACTATTTTCTATAGCCAATTCATTACCCACTTGGCTAGGATGTAAAGGCCCATGCTTAGTGACAATTGACAGATGTCTTATCAAGGATAAACTGTACTTGCCTCAGTTTTTAAATTTTTCTTTGTCATCATTCATAAAAGTCTGGTTTTCAGTGAAAGATTCAAAATGGAAATTCTGAGCATGAGCGTGTAAACCAGTATTTTCATTTTCTTTGACCAGTGATCCAGGAGGCTGACTGAGCAATAAATCGAGGAAAATTTATGTTTTATTGAGTCCCCATCATGTCTAAACACTGGGGGGACCTGGGGCCTACAGAACAGCACAGACCCATAGTTAAATCATTTGTTTCACCAAGCAATATTGTTTCTGCAAATCAATCAGAAATAATTATCAATTGCACCATTTCTAAACCATTTCTAAACAAAGTCTTGTTTATTGGTGTGATGTCACCCTGATACACTTGTTTATTTGTATGATGTGACATACACTCATACACATTTATTTATTTGCCTGATGCTGCACCCCCTCCAAAAAAATGGTCACCCATGCCTGAAGAGATTTCTGGGAATTACCCAAAGCTACAGTAATATTCATAATAACAGTTACCATTCATTGAGTACTGCCCATGCACTAGTGACTGTGAAAAGTGCTTTTGATGTATTGCTAATTTAATTTCCATAACAACACTGAGGCAGGTATTTTATCTCTGCTTTCCAGATGAAGAAATTAAGCATTTAGAAGATTCACTAACCTTGACCAATGTCAGTCTGCCAGAAAGTCAGGATATTTTTTAAAAGTTCAAAAAGACTATAAAGGAGTACAACACAAAGATTGTCCAGTACACTTATTAATTTCCAGTGAAAAATATGCATGGAGCAGTCAAGAATACTTATGTTAGCTGGCTTCACGCACAGTTCTCTCTTGAAAAACATCTACACTGGCAACCATATCACTCTCAGACATGATGTTTGTGAACATCAGGACATTCTTCTCTTGGGCCTTCCTCAAAAGGCACCTAGAATCTTGTATTTTCTCTACTTAGTGTAAATCATAAATCATCACCTTTCCATTATTTTGCAATTCACCTCACATTCTTTCCACTACAATTACAAAGATGATTTTATTTCTATCAGTTAGAATACAGTTATATTTTCCAGGAGGACGCTGGCCATCTTGATTGAATTTGGGAACACCTGGCCTCTAGATAAGCCACACATAATATACCCCTCACTCCCCAACAGCAGACTTACAAGCTTCTGTGGCCACAATTCACTGGTTCAGGAAGCTAATCTCATCATACCTGTATTGATTCTGATTATCTTCAATACAGAGTGTTTGGTTTATTATATCTGTGTCCAAAATATCTGAGTGTGCACATTTTTTTAAGAGACTGTGGATCTCCTGTACTGACCTCATCTCATAACTAAGAATCACCATTTTTTGATATAGAAAAAATTAATTAAAATATGCTAACAAGTCTGAATTTTGTTGTGTACTGTTTTATAACAAATTTACAAACAGTTTTTCTTTTGCTAGAGGGAGATAAAATAAACCTCTTCGCACACCTATGGTCTTTGAAACACATAGGTTACCAGGGCTTCCTCAATAAATGTGAGCTTCCCAGGATTAGAGCCTATCTTATTTATCACTATATTCTTCACACCTATCAAGAAGGTTGGCACTTAACAGTTCTCAATGCACACTTAGAAACTGGATGCAACTAACTCCAGACCCTGCCCAAATCAGCTCTGTGGAGTTTCTCCACATTCTTTACAGCCACCAAGAGAGCAAGCACTGGCGGGCAGAGAGATGACACTAATGAGGTATACTTACGGATTTTATTTTTAATCTCTAAAAAAAAAGAAAGAAAGGTATTATACAAAGCTGGACAGAATTTCTGTCTTAAAGTCAAGTGCCTAAGAGTATAAAGCCCTCCTATCTCAAGAGTTTCATATCAATTATTTTCCTTGAAGTCAGTAGGGAAATTACCTAATTCTCATTTTATAGAAATAGAGAGTACCAAATTTAACCAAGTTGACAGAAGTCACACAACTCATTGGTGGCATGACTGGAACCAAAAACGAGGTCCCTGGCTATGGTTCCTTGTTTTATTCTATTAATAACATCCTGAGCAAACAAATAAAGGGCTTGTAGGAGAGAGGCAATAAATGTGGTTGTAAACAGTCAGAGTCTGTGCATTTTTGGCCTAAAGCATTTTCCATTAGTTGTGTGTAGCTGACTCACGCTCTTAACTAACACTGGCTGACCAACTGAACGAGCCAACACAACTGCAACTTGTTCTTTTGACCTCTTACGGAACATTTATTTGAGGTAATCTCCAAACTGTTATCTGGGAATTTTTTTTTTACTTTAAACAAATCCTGCAAATCTCTTGCTATCTCCAGTAGAGATCTGAGCTGTCAAGAAAGAGTACAAAATAAAATCCAGCTTTGATTGAGAACTTAGAATATGCCAGGCAAAGTCTAAGAATATTACACATATGACCTCATTGAACTTTCACAAGAACCCAGAGGTAGGTACTACTCTTGGTCTCACTTAATAGATAAGGAAAATAAGGCCAGAGAGAGCTAAGATTTGAACCCTGGGAATCTGGCTCCCAAATCTATACAGTAGTTCTCTTTTATCCATGGTTTTACTTTTTGGACTTGCAGCTACCTGACACTAACTGCAGTCTGAAAACATCACATGGAAAAATTCCAGAAATAAACAATTTATAAGGTTTTTTATTTCTGAGTAGTGTGATGAAATTTGACACTGTCCTGCTCCATCTCACCCAGGATGTTAATCTACCCTTTGTCCAGTGAACCTGCATTATAGATGCTACCACCCTGCCCTTAGTCATTTAGTAACCCTTTCAGTTTTTAGATCAACTGTCCTGGTGTCACAGTGCTTGTGTTCAAGTAATGCTTATTTGACTTAATAATGTCCCCAAAGCACAACATTAGTGATACTGGCTGTTACGTATGTTTATTGCGGCACTATTCACAATAGCAAAGACTTGGAATCAACCCAAATGTCCATCTGTGACAGACTGGATTAAGAAAATGTGGCACATATACACCATGGAATACTATGCAGCCATCAAAAAGGATGAGTTTGCGTCCTTTGTAGGGACATGGATGCAGCTGGAAACCATCATTCTTAGCAAACTATCACAAGAAGAGAAAACCAAACACCGCATGTTCTCACTCATAGGTGGGAACTGAACAATGAGATCACTTGGACTCGGGAAGGGGAACATCACACACTGGGGCCTATGATGGGGAGGGGGGAGGAGGGAGGGATTGCATTGGGGAGTTATACATGATATAAACGTTATGCACATGTACCCTAGAACTTAAAGTATAATAAAAAATAAAAAAAAAAAAAAAAAAAAAAAAGAAGCCATAAATTGCTTTCTTTAAGCAAGAAGAGAAAAGTTCTCAACAAGAAAGGAAAAAAAGTTGCCTGCTTAAGTTGCTAAAATCTATGGTAAGGATGAATCTTCTGTCTGTGAAGTTCTGAAGGAAAAAATCATGCATAATTTATACAGGCTTCAGTACTATCTTCAGTTTCAGGCCTCCACTAGGGGGTCCTGGGACGTATCCCCCATGGATAAGGGTGGAGGAGGCTACTGTATTCCTTTTATTTTTTATTTATTTTATTATGTTTTTATTTATTTTATTATGTATTTATTTATTTATTTTGAAAGAGAGTCTAGCTCTGTCATCAAGGCTGGAGTGCAGTGGCGCAATCTCAGCTCAGTGCAACCTCCGCCTCCTGGATTTAAGCAATTCTCCCGCCTCAGCCTCCTGAGTAGCTGGGGTGACAGACGCCAGCCACGATACCCAGCTGATTTTTGTATTTTTAGTAGAGATGGGTTTCACTGTTTTGGCCAAGCTGGCCTCGAACTCCTGAACTCGTGATCCGCCTGGCCTCCCAAAGTGCTGGAGTTACAAGTGTGAGGCACCGCGCCTGGTTTACTGTATTCTTGAATGTTACAGTAACATGCCTTTATATGCCTAGCAGTTAGTCTATTATTCAACTAAATCTTCTATTCTTATTTTTTGCATTGCTTCTCCCCTGGAGAAAAACATATGAGTCCTTTGAGAGCATTCATCCATTCATAGGCTCACTCTTTTAATAAATTCTTCATTTATTTGTTCAGTAAACATTTCTGAGAAGTGGCATACTCTTGGGTAGATTCTGGGGATATAAGGACTGAACATGCCCTTTCTTTTAAAAAGCATGTAATCTGGCAGATAAGGTGGACAAATAACATTGATACATGGTGATATTATGCTGTGGTACTAAGGAAGCACCCAGGAGAAATATTAACCCCAGAGTAAGGTAAGAGGATAAATCGGGATTCAGGATGGGGAAGCATCTAGCTGTCTTAGAGGAAATACTATCGATTTTACAGATGAAGAACATTGATAATGGCACTTCAAACACAGGTGAAAAAGTATGAAAAAAATTACCTTTAGAAAACTACAATAATTCTGTAGAATTATAGGTCAAAAAAGGCAAGCAGGTAACAGGTCACAAAAGACCTTGATAATCATATTAAGGGGCAAGCATGTTCTTACACTATTTGTGGCAGAAAGTCAATGGAGGGATGAAAGAGACAAGCAACATAATAGATTAGAATTTTTTAAAATGACTCTATCTCAATAAGAAGAATAGACTAGAAGAGGGTAAAAATAGAGGAAGGGTATCGAGGTAGGACATGTTTGCAGCAATCCAAACATGAAATAATAATGATGGAATGTCCTAAAGCAATGGCAGTAAGAATGGTGAGAGGGAAGTAGATTCTGGACATATTAGAGAGAAAAAGTCAACAAGTCTCAGAGAATGGTTAGATGTGCTATACAAGGGACTTATACACTGGTTTGGCAGTGTATCTTTCATTGACATGGGACAGGGGCACAGGAGAACATATGAGTCAAAGGAGAAAGATGAAAACCTCTAATTTTGCATATTGTTACGTTTTGGGTTCCAAATAAGAATGCTATGAGCTAGTGACTTCCCCGGCAGAGCTGGCAGCTCTAAAATTTCAAAAGAAATGAGGGCCAGGCATGGTGGCTCACACCCGTAATCTGAGCAATTTAGCAGGCCAAGGCAGGAGGATCACTTGAGCCCAGAAGTTCAAGATCAGCCTGGGCCACATAGTGAGACCCTATCTTTTTATTATAGCAAATAAAAACATAAAATAATAGAGACAGATGCGTAGGTAAACTGAGTCATTATTGAGGGTTTACAGGGCAACTGAGAGGAAAAGATAGAAGGCCTTGTGCTGGAGAGTGAAGCTGGCAACAAACCGGGAGAAACGAGAAAGCATGAGAAACTGACAGTCTTTGAGAGACAAACATGTACTTGGGAGTGAAGAACTGAGAAATCTTGGAGGAAAGAGGCTTTGTTTAAAGATGGATACTTTGTGGTTTAAGATTTTCATAGCTGTAGAATTGATGGCGGCTTTCCTAGCAGAGAAAGTTTATAACATTACCAAATATACCTCTTTTGATTCATTCTCTCGAAGTTGACAAAAGGCTAAGTGTTTTTTAAGAAAAGTACATGAACTCCATGTGGTTATCTTTGTTTTCCACAAGGATATCCTAAAGGCATCTGTGATCAATTGACATGTGCAATTTTTGTTACTTCCAGTTATTTGATACAGAACTATTTAGTAATAACCTTCTCTAGAAGGACTGAGAAGATAAGATTCATCTAGGAAATATGTTAATCAATAATGTAATTTGTTCCTTCACTTACCATATGGAAAGTATAGTATATATTTTCCCAAATGTATTAGAGATTTTTTATCCATTTCATTTCTCTTTTTTTGAAGGGTTGTCTGACACATACTTTAAAGACATCATTCCTCAGTTGGGTTTTAGTCTGTTGAAAGTTGGATTCTCATATCCCTGAAGACAAATCATGTGCAAGACATGTTCATCTCCTGAGACTGCTCTGTGGAGACTTGGAATGTGAGAGTTTTGCCAAACAGTTGCTAAAAGGCAAACAGTTGAGATACCCCAACATTTTTAATACAATGCAATTTTCTTTGAGACACCAGATTTGGATGAATATCAACTCATTGAAAACTTACATATTAATTGCAGTTTCCTTTGAGAACAAGTTCAAGGAAAACACTGCTTATAAAAATGAAGATAAATTATGAAATCAGTGAACATGCTGTACAATAGGAAATATGAAAACAGTTCTCAGCTACATTGTACTTTGAAATGTTTTGTAAAATTATTAGAGTCATATCTTTGAAGTAGGTAACCATTTCAACCAACAAAAAACCAATACCATTTACTATTGAAAAGAGAAAACACATGTGATCTGACTTAAATTTTTTTCAGTGTCTATAGTTTAGTCTACCTCATTTAAATTTACTACTCAAACATGTTACAAACTATAAACTACTAAGACAGTAAAAGCTTTAACAGTAAATTTTAATGAAATAATTATTAAGAAATGTTTTATTATTGCAAAGAGGCTACACCAGACATGGAGAATGTGTACTAAATTTACAAAACATTCTTCCCTCAGTTTCCTCGTCTATAAAATGATCCTATACAAGTATATGCCATGAGAATTAAATGTGATAATACATATGAGACATCTTGTGTAAAGGTCCTAAGTTGTAGCACCCAAAACAAGTTGGGTCCTACAGGACTAACAATTATGATTACCGTCTTAGATTGCCAACACATTTAGCATGGCTATTTGAGACCACGTATAACACAGTAGAGGCCCCTTCACTAATCCTGGGGGGCATTATACCATACTTTTTATACGGTACAGTCCCTTATGTACCAGATATAAGACTGGATTGGTAAGATTTAAAATGTTTTAAAAATTGGAATGGAAAGAGAATTTTTAAAGCTCCATTAGCAACTTTTCATGACTGGGAACTTTTTGAAACTGTATCTTTGTTATCTTAGTAGATAAAATTTCCCTATCAATATATTTTTGGCAGACTGGCACATATGCTGTGAGATTTTTCCATTGTGGGACTTGCCCTCTTATTCCTTTTTTGAGGAAGATCACCAAGAAGCTAAAAGTACTCCTAACTGGGTTGACAGAGTAACATAGGAGACAGAATTTGGAAATAGTCACCTAGGTGTTTATTTCATTTAAATTTCACTATAAGCTCTTTACACTCTCATAAAATTTGAATGTAGGAATTTTGATAGTAAGATGTGATTTGGACAAGTAGAAATGGAATGAGGTCATATTCTACTATATAGTTTTCCTTGGTATAATTTGGTGAACAGTGGATACAATAATAAAAGTCCCAATCCTGATTGGCATCTAGAAAGGCTGTTTTTCTCAGGAAAGAAATGACAGAGTTTTGTAGAATCTTTGTTTTTCTGGTACTAGAATTTCATTAGGTTGATTATTTCTGGTGGGTCTTGATCATTGACTCTTCATTTCCATTGTGAACTCTATAGATGTGGCCCCCACCCCTACTCTGGAGGCGCCCAAAGTAGAGACAATCACTTTTCTTTGAAGAAAATCCTGTGATATCAGCAAGTTATGAATCTACTGGCTTGTTAAATATATTTTCCAAATTTCATGTCAGTTTCTTTTTTGGGGCAGCAAATTGTAAGTTTTGGCCAACATCCCGCACAGGAAGAAGGTGGGCTCTTCCATGGCTGATGATTGTTACACAATGTATCATCTTTTGAGAAACTCAGAGATGCAGCAGATTTGCAACTCTCATTAATAGCTATTCAACTTTTGACTTTATGGACAGAAACTAACTGTGTATGAATTCCCTCTAGAGTCATTGTTATTCATGTATATACTAGATACCAAATTTTAAGTACATAAAATGGTGGTGGGTTTTTCACAACTTTCTCTTTGTCTTGGATCTTAATGATATAAAGGCAATACTTAAAAAGCAGGAACAATGGCTCTTCTGCTACCAAATATAGACAGCTAAACGGTCTTCTCTATTTCTTTGTTTTCAGGTGGATAATCAAGTGATTTGTTTGCATTATCTGTGAACTCACTGCTCATCAGGTTTGAACTGATCAACTAGACAGCATCTCTTTCATTGCTCCTGGGGTTACATGCTGGCTCAAAGGCAATGACCCTCCCAAGTAGCTAAGAATAAATAAAGCCAAAAATAGTAACTGAGTTTCCATGTAATTTTCATTAAAAAGAGTGAGTTGAAAATCAAAATTTTAAAGCCAAAATAATCATTTTTGACAAGTGTCCTCTAATATTTAATTGGCAGGTGTCTGTCAGTTCTTCACATGAAATCAAATTGTTCTATTGTCTAGGGTTATATTTTTCTCACTAATCTATATCTGATTTTTATGAAAGAGCTAAATTGGTTTAAATTAGTTAACCTGCATATATCCTTATGGAAACTATTTTATACTACCACAGGCAGTTGTCAATACTTCGTTTGAAAATCCTCCAAAATAAATTGGTGTGGTTGTGCCGTATAGAAACGAACTTTGGGATCTCAGCCCCAATGGACATAAACGTTCAAGAGGAAGTAGATCTTCCTCTAAGTAAAACTTTGTGCTACCTGTAGACAGTACTTCAGACCACCTTAATACTGATATCAGTGAAGTGGCACTAATCTTTATTTTAGTTAACTACTTTCTTCTTCCTTTGACCCATTTATCTACTTATTGTATCCAGTTGTGAATTAGGTTTCTTTAAGCCATGACCTCGAGTATTTATTTTTTATTATTTAAAACAGAATCTTGCTCTGTTGCCCAGGCTGTAGTGCCATGATCTTGGCATGATCTTGGCTCACTGCAACCTCCACCTCCCAGGTTCAAGTGATTCTCCTGCCTCAGCTCCCGAGTAGCTGGGACTATAGGCATGCGCCACCATATCTGGTTAATTTTTGTATTTTTAGTAGGACAGGGTTTTGCCATGTTGACCAGGCTGGTCTCTAAATCCTGACCTCAGGTTATCCACCTATCTTAGCTTCCCAAAGTGCTGGGATTACAGACATAGGTCACTGCACCTGGCCAATCTTAAACACTTTATGTTCCAAAGTGGGGTATAAATTAACAGTAGGAAGAATAATAACAGCTACTATTAACGATAAATTTTTACTTTAGACTTTTCTAGCTGGAAGAGGCCTGTAGAGACTGCCTAGTTTTTTAATCTTAACAGCTCAGGTTCAGAATAGTTAAGCAACTTAAGTCTGTAGCAGTCTCTGGTGAAAATCAATAATTTCTCATTCTCCACTTAATATTCTTTCCACTATTCCATGATGTGTCTCAGGTCAGGTACCTCTGATTTTTCAGAGCAATAGTTTTTGTTTTCATCCTTTGACCAGAAGAAACATCTGGAATCCATCTATCCTCTGCCAGAATATCACTAGGAACTATGAAAGTAGGGATTTCCTTTCTCTAACACTGACCCTTTCACAAACCTGAAAATTTTCTGAACAAAAATTCCTGTTTGATAATCTACATAAACATTAAAGCTTCAACATTGATTTTCAAGAGTTAATAACAGTTAAAATATCTTATAATGTAGTAAAATTCTCACACCCCAAACACAGGGCTTGTAGTTGCATTTACATAGATATTCAGAATCTGAGAATTGTTATAAGTATTAGTAGCTGGCAAGAGAAAATAGAAGGAATCCAAAATTAAAGTGATTAAATCCATCCAAGAGGTTATTATCAAAAGGAAACTCCTCTCATTCTCATTCCACTTCCAAAGTGGAAAACAGCCAAGAAGCATTTTTCCCCCACCTCTTATCAAAGATTGCGTCCCTAATTTCAAAAGTCTAATGGTGCTAGCCTCTTTCTGGATCCATCTGTGCTATGTCTGGACTCTCTCTGCCACAGAAACTCAGGTCTGGTTTTATTCAGTTGTACTTTGCTCTGTACTTTCTTTTTATGTACTCTTTAAATGGTTATTTTGACTATAGTTCTCATCAAACAAAAGATGTCTATCTTTTATCATTTAAAGATATTGAAGGAATGTTTCTTCTCTCACCACCTCTCAAAGCATTTACACCATTATATAATGAGAAGAGAAATTCCACAGAGACCAGTTACAATAAACATGTGCAGGCTAAAGATATGTATATGTATTTTATGTTTGATATATTTAGTTCAATATCT
This sequence comes from Trachypithecus francoisi, assembly GCF_009764315.1. Lineage (NCBI taxonomy): Eukaryota > Metazoa > Chordata > Mammalia > Primates > Cercopithecidae > Trachypithecus > Trachypithecus francoisi. The sequence continues at coordinate 47,650,934 of NW_022681472.1, forward strand.
GAAGAGGCCTGAGTAAATTTATGATATTCTATTGCAAGCTATGTGATTTTTGTAGACTCCAAGGAAAACATATTCTAACTTTTGCTCCCTCAGATAAAATGTATATTGAATAAAAGACAGCTTGTCTTCTAAATGTACCTACTCATGTTGGAAGTCTAAGCATTTCACGGTATTTTGAAGTGTACTTTGATATTTGAAAATGCATTGGTTTGCATAGATCTCTTTTGTCACAGTGTCAAACACAAGTAGAAATATTGTCCACAGTATTATTATCAGTTCTAAAGTATAATGATGACATAATTTGAAATGCAGCCAGCCACAACCTGTAGTCTAGAATGGTAAAAATTACAATCATACCATCAACATGTGATCTGGTGCCCACATGAACTCCTCCTAGGACAGAGGTGGAGATGGCAATGCCAAAGGCACAGAAGGGACGTAGCAAAAGACCACAGGGATGTAGTGTTTGCTGGGTCCATTGATTTGACGTCTTGTGCATATCGAAAGAAGGTTAAGGTAGCTGTCATTCGTTAACTTGTGTGGGTTTGAACCCTAGCTCCAGGAGTAGAAAAATGGTGTTCACTTGTGCAAATTATTTAACCTCTCTATGTCTCCATAGCCTCTTCTGTAAAGTAGAAAAACAGTAGTCACCTTACAGAATTAATGAGGTTTAATAAGAATGAATATCAAGTTCTTACCAGAGACATCTGTAGAGAGCAATGGTTAATAATGCAGTCTCCGGCCCAAGAATGGCTAAGTTTTAAACTTGACTCTGACACTATCTGTGAAATTTTCTTCACTTCTTTTAGCCTCAGTTTTCTCTTTAGAAATACAGAGATGGTAAATAATAGTAGCATTGTTGTGTGGATAACATTAGTTAATTCATGTGATTTAGAAAAGTGCGTAATGCATGACAAATGCTCAAAAATATTAGTTGTTATTAGATTTCCTTAAAATGTTACTTGGAAAGCACCCACAGCTGTAGAAATAGGGTTTACTTTCCATTGTTTGCTTAGTTTGCTCCTATAACAAATAGAAGGAGAAACATTCTCCTTCTTTTTCTCTTCCTATCAGTGTGCCTCTTGTCTAAACCCATTTTCTCTGCTCTCAGAAGAAAGGAGGTATACTTGCTTTGGTGGTGGTGGTAAGGGGAGAGGTGCACATTAGGCTTGCATCCTGACTCATCCTGACCCATCTGTCTAGCAATATCTCCAAAATGCAGTGTGCATTGCCATGAAAGCTGGGAAACCAGACATTTGCAGGCACATGCATTTCCCTGAGTGGTGTTACGAAGGACTTTCCTTTACCTGGACTGCATTTAAGAGGTCTTAGATTTCATCTTTATTCATGATATCAACAAGTATGGCCTCCAATGCCAGGGTGCAGTTGTCTGTGGCTCAGCACTTGACAAAGGTGATTTTATTGGATGATGAATCTTACTGAATGTTACAACTAACAACGCTATCGTGTGTAAGTAGATGGGGTTTGAGGTACAGCCAGGTGTACCAATCCTGAGAAAAGACAATGCTGCTTTGCGTTATCAGTTTAATAAAGCATGTGCTGTCAGTAATATTTATTTCTTTTAAAAATACATATGGTTGCTGATACCGTTTTTTGAATTGTGGCATATTGAGTCCTTGAACTCACAGATTCAGTTATATCAACATGAGCATCTTGCACAAATGTTAGCCTTGCCCACTCACCACCCTAGTGGAAAAGGCTACTGAAAAAGCAGGTCTGGTTGCCTGAAACGTCTGCCTGTGTATTTGTAAGGAGGAATTGAAGTGGGTTGAATAAGAAGAGAGACAGGTGGGTGGAAAGTGATATGAAACTAGGTTTAGCTAGAAAGCAATTTCCTAAAGAACTTTTACTCTCACTGGTGTTCATCGTCCATAAAACTTGACCTTATTTCCAGAGCAAAAGAATTAATGATCATGTGAAACAGGATGCTGTCAATTTTTCCTAAGTTTCTCAGCAGCAAAACTTGTTCTTCATTCAACTCTAACTGCTATTTGGTCAAGGTAAGACAACTTTCTATGTATCTAATTTACTGTGTGTTATTCATGCTAAGAATGCAGTACAGGACTCTGTATATTAACTGAACAATCAGATGGTAAAAGAATCACTTTGGCCATTTGCTGTGTGAAGTTCAGGAACATTTTTTGATAAAATAAGTAATTCCATATGCATGTAAATTGTTAGCATTTGATTCCTGTTTCTCTTGTAATGTCCTTGGTCTTTCGTCTTTTGAATCAATTAGGTCAGTCTCAAAGGGATTAAAAAAAAGAAAAAGAAAGAAAGAAAAACAGACCACAGTTTAAGCCAGAACATTCTAATACTGTCCACTCAACATATGGTGTTTATAGATCTTGAAAACAGAATGAGGAGGAATGCTTCAGATTAGAAGGACTCCCTACATCAGGGATGGTTTTAATTTGTTCATGTTTTAAGTTTTTGGTCCTGGAGTAGTTCTTATTACAGTCAATAAAATAGTTTGTGAAATGAGGGCAAAATATCATAATTATGTTCCTTAAATAAGATTTGTATGTCCCCTGTGGCATGCAAATATGCCACTTTGTACTATTTTTGTTTTTTGTTTTTTTTTAAAGAAAATATTAGAAGAAGGTCAGATTTGCTAAGGATAGAGGACTTACCTGATAATTCTGCACCTCTTCTAAGACACCATGTGAGAAGTTGCTGCCATGGAGGTAGAGCTACCTTAAAAATCTTTGCCCTGAGCCAGGGCAGTACGGCTGGCCTTTGACTCCACAGGAAAGTCCGCCCTCTCTCCAAACCTTCTTGGTCCAGACAGCCCAGCACAGATGGCATGAGTGTTTCTGCCGAGCCAGCCGGCAAGAACAGGCAGGCAGACATCTGCAGGTGAAGGCCAGGAGGGAATCACGGCTGGAAGGTCACTGAAAGTCGATAAACAGAAAGGCTGTTTCCCCGGCAGCAGAAATTACCCTGTAAGACCTCTGCAGGTCCACATAGGCAGTAGGCCAAGAGCGACGGACGCTGCATACTTACGCAGTCCTTAGAAGGGGATCCTGCACCTGGTGTCTATTAAAATCCAAAACACCTGAGTCACATCTGACTCTACGATTATAACAAGCTTCCACCTAAGGTTCTGAGCGTCATACTGCCCTAGGAATGGGTCTGTTAGCACATTAAAATCACATGGAAAGTGTTTTAACAACCCAAAGCCGAAGCTATACTCCAGAACAATTAAGTCATCAACTCCGGGGGTGGATAACAGCATTATCTACCTCTAAACGGTTCCTGCAGAGGACAAGACTCAGAAAGGAACACTCCTCAAAGCACAAAGCTAGGGTGTTTTCTGATATGCTGTATTAAGGGAGGCAGAGGCTGAGCTCTGGACACCCAAAATTAAAACTTGAGCCAATGGCTATAGAGACGTCATTTTCTCTTAAGAAATTGTATGTTAAGGAATAGAGAACTTTAGTTTCCTCATATGTAAAATAAGATAATTGGATAAATTGATCTCCAAGGTTCTCCCATTTCTATTTCCATAATCAAATGCTGGTGTAAAATTTCACACAGACTATTCTTTTCCTTTCTCGCAAAAATGTTAATTGATTTTTCTGATGATTAAAAAATGAGAATATCAGAATTTTATGTTTTAAAGCACCTCCCCAACCATCATTCTCAGCAAACTAACAAGAAAAGAAAACCAAACACCACATGTTCTCGCTCGTAAGTGGGTGCTGAACAATGAGAACACATGGACACAGGGAGGGGAACATCACACACTGGGATCTGTCAGGGGGGAGGGGGACTAGGAGAGGCGGAGCATTAGGACAAATACCTAACGTAGATGACGGGTTGATGGGTGCAGCAAACCACCATGGCACATGTATACCTATGTAAGAAACCTGTACGTTCTGCACATATATCCAAGAACTTAAAGGAAATAATGTAAATAGTCAAAATATAAAAAAAATAGTGCCTTCCCCACATTTCCAAATATCACATAATAGTTAGTAAATGAAACATTTAAAAAAGTTAAAAAGTGATAGTCTTGTTTTCACCACTTCTGTTCAAAATTGTATGCAAGGTCCTAACCGGTGCAAAAAGAGAAGAAAAAAAAATTAAAGAATACAGTTAAAGAGAAAAAAATGAAACTTCTTATATTGACAAATGACATGATTGTCTACATTTAAAAAATCCAAAAATATACAAAAAAGACAACTATATTTAATAACTGAGTTTTGCAAGGTCTTGGGATATAAGAACAATATACAAATATCAATTATATTTTTGTATAAAAGCAAGGAAAAAAATCACAAATTTTTTAAAGTATAATTTTAAATTACATCAAAATCACCAACCACTTACATGTAAATTTAACAAAATCTGCACAAGATTTGTATGTTAAAACTACAAAATATTGATGAGAAAAATTAAAAATATTTGATGTTCATGGATTACAAGGCTCAAAGTTGTCAAAATGTAAATTGTTCCCAAATTGATCTATAGATTCAATGCAATTTCAATATCCAAGCAGGCTTTTGTAAAACTGAAAGGCAGATCCTGACATTTATATGAAAAAGCAAAAGACATAGACTAACAAAAACAATTTTGGGAAAACAACAACAAAGTTGACTGATTCATACTACAGGATTTAAAGACTTACTATAAAGCTATAGAAATCAGGACAGTATGGTATGAGACTTTCAGAACTAGATGAGGTCAGGGGTATATGGATTGAAGGAGGCACCTGAGCCATACCACACATGGCCCATACAGTGGGAAGGGACCCCATCCATTGCACTGGTCCCATTTTTGTAAATAAAATTTTATTAAAATACAAATTATTTTTTCCTATGACTTATGCAATAATCATTACATACTTACACTACAAAAATGTTTTATGGCTTATCTGAAATTCAGATTTAACTGGGTGTCCTGTATTTTATCTGGCAAACCTATGCGTAACCTCAAAAACTAAAATATTTACTATTTGGATCTTTTATAGAAAAAGTTTGCCAACTCCTGGTTGGAAAGGAAGAAAATTGTCTCTAAAAATTATATTATCAATATTTCCAATCATTTTAAATTGTGCTGTCATTAAAAGAAGTCATAAAATAATGCATAAATATATTTGTCTTCTTTCGGCTACAAAGATTGAAATATTACATATAAAATTTTAACAATATGGCTAAATATTTTCACCAGTTTTAAAACTTTCAACTAACCATTCTGAATGTGAGGATATACTATAATCTAGGGCAGCAGATCATAAACCTTCACATCAGATCAACCTAGGATGCTTTTTTAAAGAAAAGTACATATGCTTAGACGTCCACTCAGAGATTCGGATTTTTAAGTGCCTGAAATAAAAACTAGGAATCTGTATGTTTTTTAAAGTCCTTTGAGATGATCCTGATGTAAAGACCAGAGACCTGGTGAGTTCCAGCAGTAGTCTGAAAATTTTAACCCGCATTAGAATAAGCTGGAAGTCTTGTTTAAACAGACTGCTGAGCCCCCAACTCCAGATCTTCTGATTTAGTAAGTATACAGTGGGGCATAAGACTGTCTAACAATTTTCCATGTGATGCTGGTACTGCTGGTCTGGGGACCTCTATTTTGAGAAAGAATGTGCTGCAGAATTTTATGTACCTAATTTGCGATTCTTTTAAATTCAAATCTACATTATTAACAAAAATTCAATATTATATAATATAATGGAATTTTATTCCTACAAAATGGACTGTATTGTTTATTTCATCTACAAAAGAAATATTAAGTTTTTATATTTGTTCTTCAAACTGTTTTGCTATAATCTAGAATGTCTCTAATTTCATTAAAAAACGTCATAAGAATGTAATGCCTGTAAGTCTTAAGCAGACAAATCTTAAATGTGGAATTGGAAGATTATTGTAAAAATTAAGCTATTTACTAATAAACAAGCTTAGTAAAGTTTCAGGATACAAAATCTATATGTAAAATTCAACTGTGGCTGGGCACGGTGGCTCACACCTTTAATCCCAGCATTCTGTGAGGCCAAGGTGGGCAGATCATCTGAGGTCAGGAGTTCAAGAACAGACTGACCAATATGGTGAAACCTCATCTCTACCAAAAATACAAAAATTGGCCAGGCATGATGGCTCATGCCTGTAGTCCCAGCTACTTGGGAGGCTGAGGAAGGAGAATTGCTTATCCCAGGAGACAGAGGTTACAGTGAGCTGAGACTGCACCACTGCACTCCAGCCTGGGTGACAGGGAAAAATGCCATCAAACAAACAAACAAACAAACAAAAACAGCCAATTGTATTTCTCTAAAGTAAAAATGAACAAAACAAAAATGAAACTAGGAAAACAATTCTATTTTTTGAATAGCAAAAGTAATAAAATGCTTGACAATAAATTTAACCAAAGAAATGTAAGAGTTACACACTGAAAACTATAAACATTGTTGAAAGATATTAAAGAAGAGTTAACGAAGTTGAAAGACATCCCATGTTCATGGATTGTAATGCTTAACATTATTAAGATGTCAATACTCTACAAATTGATCTACAGATTCAACATGATTCCTATTAAAATCTTAGTTTACTCTTTTGGAGAAATTTGCAAGTTAATCTTAAACTCATATGGAAATGCTAGAGAAAAAGAATAACCAAAAAGTCTTGAAAGGGGGGAACAATGTTAGAGGATTCACATTTTCTAATTTTGGAACTTACTTGAAAGCTAGAATAATCAAAACAGTGTGATACTAGCAATAGATTAGACATATGTAGCAATGGAATTGAATTATGATTGCTGAAATAAACCCTCACATTTTTAGTCAATTGACTTTTGACAAGGGTGACAAACCAAATTATCTTTTCAACAAATGGTTCTGGGATTACTGGACATTCACACACAAAAAGAAGAAAGTTAGAACTCTCTGTCACACCATATACCAAAATTAACTCAAAATGGATCAAATAACTAAATTAAGAGATTAAAATTATTTAAAAATTATAATTTTTATTAAAGATTATTTACAATGTCTACTTTTTAATAAAAATATTAGAAAACTTGGGTTTAAATCTCCGTCATTTTGAATCAGAAAACTGCTTCTTAAATAGGGCACAGGCTGGGTGCAGTGGCTTATACCTGTAATCCCAGCACTTTGGGAGGCCAAGGTGGGTAGATCACAATGTCAGGAGATCAAGACTGTCCTGGCTAACATGGGGAGACTCTGTCTTTACTAAAAATACAAAAAATCAGCCAGGTGTGGTGGCACATGTCTGTAGTCCTAGCTGCTCAGAAGACTGAGGCAGGAGAATTGCTTGAACCCAGGAGGCAGAGGTTGCAGTGAGCTGAGCTCACGCCACTGCACTCCAGCCTGGGTGACGGAGAGAGACTCCATCAAAAACAACAACAACAACAAAAAACCAAAATGGCACCCAAAGCACAAACAACAAAAGAAAAATTTGATAAACTGAGAATAATCAAAATTAAAAATTTTTGTGCTCCAAAGGACACTATAAAAAGTGAAAAGGCAACCCACAGGAGAAAATTTTTGTAGGTCATATACTTGATAAAGGACTAATGTCTAGAATATATAAATGACTATTAAAACTCAGTAGTAAAAAGACAAATAGTCCAGTTGAAAATGGGCAAAAGATCTCAATAGACAGTTCTCTAAAGGAGATATACAGCTGTTCCATAAGCACATGAAAAGGTGCTCAAGGTACTTGGGAGGTTGAGGCAGAAGAATCACTTGAGGCCAGGAGTTTTAGACCAGCCTGAGCAACATAGCAATACCACGTTTCTAAAAATAAATAAATATTTTAAAATCTAAAAAAGAAAAAAAATAAAAAGATGTTCCAAGTCATTAGTCAACAAGAAAACACAAATCAAAACAACAATGAGATACTGCTTCATAGCTACTTAGTTGGCTATAATAAAAACACACATATACATACATAAACACACACACACACACAAAGATAGAAAATAACAAATGTTGAAGAGAATATGGAGAAATTGAAGCCTTCATGCATCACTGGTAGAAATGTAAAATGCTGCAGCCATTTTGGAAAACAATTTGCCATTTTCTTAAAAACTTAAACATGGAGTTACTATATGAACCAGCAATTCAACTCTTAGATATGTACCTAAGAGAAAAGACAATGCATGCCCACAGAAAAATGTGCACACACATGTTCATAGTAGCATTATTTATAATAGCAAAAAGGTAGAAATAGCCCAAATTTCCATCAACCAATGAATGGATAAATCAAATGTGGTATACTCATACAACAGACTATTACTCAGCAATAAAAAGTAAATGAATTACTGATACTTCCTACAATATAGATGACCCTTGAAAATGTTATGCTAAGTTAAAGCATCCAGCCTCAAAACATTACATATGGAATGATTCCACAAATATGAAATGACCAGAATTGATGCATCTATAGAGACAGAAAGTCAATTAGTGGTTGCATAGAGTTGGTGGGTTATGGGAAGATTGGAGGGTGACTACTGAGGGATATGGGATTTCTTTTTAGGGCAATTAAAATGTTCTAAAATTGTGATGGATTCACAACTCTGGCTATACTGAAAGTTTTTTAACTGTATATTTTAAAAGTGTGAATTGTAGTCCGGGCAACATAGTAAGACCCTGTCTCTACAAAAATATTAAAAATTCACTAGGCATGTGTGGTGTTACGGGATCTTTGGGGTGTTGCTTTTCTGGCCAGAAACCTCTCTGGCTGGTGGCATCTTTGCCTAAGTTCCTGTCCTGTGTCCAAGAAGAATGGGATATGCAGACAAGTGGAAGGTGAGCAAGATGAAGAGGAGTTTTATTGAGTGTTACAACAGCTCAGAGGAGACCCAGAGTGGGTAGCTCCTCTCTGCAAGCAGGTTGTCTCATTAGGTGTTCAGCTCTCAGAAGAGACAAGGCCCTGGAGAGGGTAGTGGCAGGCCATCAGTGGCACAAATCTATAGTGTGCTTGCCTACTCCCAGCTCCCAAGAGAACAGGGGAGTTTCAGTCATGGCTTGGGCACCCAGCCATGCTCCCTTGTTTCCTGGGACAGGGGCTCCAGGCCTTCACTGGGCCTGAGCTGGCATCCAGGGCAGAAGCAATGTTGCCATGAGCTCCTCCTGTGGCCCCAGCACTCAGCGGTAGCCCAGCACGTAACCCAGACTGGCCCCATCATGGTGGTCTCCAGGATGGCGGGCTGTCCACCTCCTTCCTGTGCCTTCCCTGCAGCTGTTGGTGTGATGGCAGTGGCTGCATCAGATGGCCGACTGCTGCCATCAGTGGCACACATCTGTAGTCCCAGCTACTTGGGAGGGTGAGGGAAGAGTATCCCTTGAGCCCAGGAGTTTGAGGCTGCGGTGAGCTGTGATTATGACACTGCACTCCAACCTGGGTGAGAGAGTGAGACTCATCTCACAGAAAAAGGATAATTTGTGTAGTATATGAGTTATATATCAAAAAATGTGTTGTTCTGTTTTTTAAAAAAGCCACTTATGTTAAGAATATTGTTCTGTAGTAAAATAGGCATTTTCAATTGCAACAAAAGCAAAAATTGACAATTGGGTCTAATTAAACTAAAGAACTCTACACAACAAAGGAAACTATCAACAGAGTGAACAGACAACCTACAGAATGGGAGAAAAATTTTGCAATCTATCCATCTGACAAAGGTCTAATAGCCACATCTATAAGGAACTTAAACAAATTTATAAGAAAAAAATCAAACATCCCCATTAAAAAGTGGGCAAAGGACATGAACAGACACTTCCCAAAAGAAGACATACACGTGGCCAACAATCATATGAAATAAAGCTTAACATCACCGATCATTAGAGAAATGCAAATCAAAACCACAATGAGATACCATCTCACATCAGTCAGAATGGCTATAATTTTAAAAATCAAAAAATAACAGATGCCGGTGAGGTTCCAGAATAAAAGGAATGCTTATACTCTCTTGGTGGGGGTATAAATTTGTCCAACCATTGTAAGACAGTGTGACAATTCCTCAAAGACCTAAACCAGAATTACGTTTGACTCAGCAATCACATTACTGGATATATATCCAAAGGAATATAATTTTTTCTATTATAAAGAAACATGCAGCTGGGCATAGTGGCTCATGCCTGTAATCCCAGCAATTTGGGTGGCCGAGGCATGTGGATCACCTGAGGTCAAGAGCCTGAGACCAGCCTGGCCAACATAGTGAAACCCCATCTCCACTAAAAATACAAAAATTAGCTGGATGTAGTGGTACACCCCTGTAATGCCAGCTACCCAGGAGGCTGAGGCATGAGAATTGCTTGAACCCAGGAAGCAGAGGTTGCAGTGAGCCAAGATTGCACCACTGTACTTCAGCCTGGGCAACAGAGTGAGACACTATCTCAAAAAAAAAAAAAAAAAGACGCATGCGTATGTTCATTGCACCACTATTCACAATAACAAAGACACAGAATCAACCTAAATGTCCACCAATGATAGACTGGATAAAGAAAATATGGTACATATACACCATGGGATACTATGAGCCATTAAAAAAAACAAGATTATGTCCTTTGCAGGGACATAAATAAAGTTGGAGGTCATTATTCTTAGCAAACTTACACAGGAACAGAAAACCAAATACCGCATGCATTAGTACATTCTCGCAATGCTGTAAGGAATTACCTGAGACTGGGTAATTTATGAAGAAAAGAGGTTTAATCGACTCATAGTTTTGCAGGCTGTACAGGAAGCATGGCCAGGGAGGCCTCAGGAAACTTACAATCATGGTGGAAAGTGAAGGGGAAGCAGGCACATCTTCACATGGCAGAGCAAGAGAGGGAGAAAGCAAAGGGAAAAGTGCTATACACTTTTAAACAACCAAATCTCATGCGAACTTACTCACTATCATGAGAATAGCAAAGAGGACGTCTGCTCCCATGACCTAATCACCTTCCACCAGGGCCTTTCTCCAATAGTGAAGATTACAATTTGGCATGCGATTTGGGGAGACACAAAGCCAAACTAAATCACCACATTGTCTCACTTATAAGTGGGAGCTAAATGATGAGAAGATATTGAACATGCAGAGAAACAACACACACTGGGGCCTATCAGAGAGTGGAGTGGGGGAAGAGGAAGAGGATCAGGAAAAGTAACTAATGGGTACTAGGCTTAATACCTGGGTGATGGAAATAACTTGTACAACAAACTCCCAGGACACAAGCTTACCTGTATAACAAAACTGCACATGTACCCCAAACTTAAAATAAAAGTTAAAAATGTGTATATATATATATATATATTGATGTTCAGTCCTAGTTCTCTTTGAAAATATGTTGTTGAATTTATGTTGAGTTTAGTGTTTGTTGCTTAGTTAATTTGGAGTCTTTATAGTAAAACTACAGTACCACATATTTTCACTGTTTGTGCAAAGAAGCAGCCTTTGCTTCAAATGGATGTTTCTATTAACACTATGCTAATTATTGAAAATAAACATGTGCAAGTATGAGCTTCTGCTGACTGCCTCTCAACCTATCTTTTCCTCCTGCTGGTTCATGCTGAGGGGCTTCGGCTTACTGAAGCTTGCCAGGGACCCAGTTTGAACATTCCCTTATCTAATAGTAATCTACAGAGTCTATCTGATCACTGAAATTTACACAACTCTTTTCATCATCCTGGTAAAGAACAGTCATACATAATACATGTAATACTATAAAACAAATAAGAAAAGTTTCATTCAAAATAAAAACCTTAGCTCATGAAATACTACATTTTTAAGATAACTATTTTTTTCTTTGATGAATACAAGCAGGATCCCAGAATCCCAAATCAAATCCCCAAACCAGAATCATGGACGAAGGTGAGCATGTGTCTGCATTTCAACTAACAAAATTGACAATGTTTGGGGTGTGGTAAGTGCTTGTTTCCTCTTTCTACTTTCTTTTTAACCTTCAAAGTACTAATCCTCTTTCTGTTCAATAATTTCTACTTCACACAATTTTTTAGGGCATCACAGATTCTTCAGTTCTTATTCTGACATATTGTATCAGAGCCATTCTAATGCCAGGAAGATTAAGCATCATGACTGACTGGGAGACTGTTCTGACAGACACAGAATAATCCTTGGGAGCTTCTACCAAGTAGAGTATGGATATTTCTTTGTATTAGGAAAATATTTAAGTCAATATATGGAAAGCAGTGTGCAAAACCAAATATGATATTTTCCCTTCAATGATTAGGTGATCTACAATAAACATAAAAGAATTTAGCAAGATAACAGACATGAAACAATCTTATAAAGTATTATACAAAGATTATTTAGAACTGGTAGTAATAACAATAATAATTTCTGAGAACGTAACAATTATTATTCATTTGCAAAGCTGCATGGATTTAGTAAATATTTAAAATACTTTATCTATGAAGTTCTAAGGATATGAAATTAGAAATCAAATCAGATTTACTAAGATTTGGAACCAGGGCATATTGCCATATTCTTAGAAGAGAAAATATATTGCATTTTCAACATGATTTAGTGGTAAAAAGATTCCATTATTACTGAGCCTATTGAGGCCTAGAAGATCATCAATAAACAGTGATAAGTAGGTTCACTTGCAAGGAAAAAATGCCTAGCCTCTGCAAATGAGATTTCTTAATGCAATACTGGGCCAAATTTGACTTTATTTCATTCAGTGACTTCACAGCCTCTGAAAAAGGGGTTCTTGTGACTTCTGCAGTTTAATGACTGCAAAGATTGAGCAAAGTTGTTTCTTTAAGTAAATACTTCAAAATGGATGCCTTGTGAGAATAAATACCTTTTGTCTCTAATACTTGTTTTATGGGAAAAAAAGATGTCCTAATTTAAACAAAAGTCAGTTCTTTGGAGGAAAGGAAATCATTAATGGTAAGAAATAAGGAACCCTCAGTTTCACCTGACCCCTTTCACCGCCCACCCCATAAGTTTTAGGTATAGATGATAGAGAATATTTTAACAAAACACCAAAAAGACTTCCTGTTTCATATGAAGGCAGGTTAAGTGATAAATAGATATCTTGAGCCCTAAAGAGCTAATTTCAAAACTTTGCACATCTGTCTAGTATCTGGTAAAGAAAGGCTGGTTTCTGGTAAAGAAAGGCTAATTACCTGGCCTGAAACTTGTTCTTGTTTCCATTATTTTAGCCAATTCACTTATATTTGTTATATGAGTAATAGAGTACTTGTAATTCTTCTGAGTTTTTTCCCCAAATCTCTCCATTATGACTTAATTTTTATAGTAAATGGTTTAATTTTTAGGCTAAAGATCTTGAAAATGGATGATTCACTACAGATCTGCTAAAAGACCTCCTCAAAATATAAAGCTTTCTATTATTTCTTCAATACAGTAATACTGCACGTTATAGAATCAAAGAGTCCATAAACTGCAAGAAACACCAATGTTGTATGCCTTTCTAGAAAAAGAAAAGACTAATGCCAATTAAACCATGGTTCATGCCTCTTTATACTGAACATTTTTATTTTCTATTTAATGACAGTGTTATTTGAGACTTATTTGGACATAGATATTTATCACCCAAGTCCTATGTAGAAAGGAAAATAGAAGCAAAATCAATTTATTACGACATTAGTAAATCTTGGCATGTGACAGAAAATCCTTTAGAACACATCTCAGTACCAGGCATAACACGGATTCTACTTTGGGGCATCTTTCTTTCTAAGATCTCATAAAGCATGCGGTTATTGCCTTATAAGAAAATATGAAGTTGTGGTTTTTCCACAGGGATGAGCATTTGCTTCACTACATCATATTGATGCTTCATTGCTCTGCTTCTGTGCTTTTCTGTTACATAAATTTCTATTTCAATGCCAAATCATAGTGTAATATTTTAAGAACATTTTGCATGGCATTTAAACTCAACACATATAGCTGACTCAGTTGAATTAACAACAATAAGACCAGCAATGACCAGGTTCACACATAAGCAAGCAATGACTACTATGTCAGATTGGCTCCTAATCATCAATTGTAGGATGCATGCTGATTTTAAATGTGTTAAAATGGGAAGAAATGTGAATCTTAGAGTCATATAAATCCAGTAACGATCTTTATATCTGTGTCATGGTGGCTATCATCATAAATTTTGTAATGAAATAGACATAGATGCTGATATAGTCATTTAATACTGTGTAATCCCGAGCAAATTATTTAACCTGTCTAAGCCTTAGATCTCTTAAAAATGAATACTGTAGTAATACCTACTGCACAGAATTAGTATAAGGATTAAACAACATAGTTTCTACATAAACTGCTCATTAGATGTTAGATATTATGATTTTTATTAGAAACATTACCTTTTGAATCTTCATAACCATCTGTGATATGGATAGGGAGAAAACATTATCCCCATTTTGCAGCTGGGAAGAACAAGAATCAGAGATTGTGATCTACCCAAGATCACAAACGCAGCAAGTGACCTGGGGGGAACATCAGAGGTCTTTCCATACTCCCCTTGGGTTGAAGCTGGTAAATATAGATGAAGTTCCTATTCCCATTTTTAAAATGTTGAATTAGCTCGAATAAATATAAAAATGATCTTAGCATTGTGGATATTTTCAGTTCTAAGCATCCAACTTCTCTTTATGCAAGTAACTGTAACTCTTCCCAACTTTCAATCCATATGCTTTGCATTGGGCCTTAATTCCTCGTTTAGGGGATAGAACAAAAGGCCTAGGTTTAGCCAATCAGGACTTCGAATTCTTCTGGCTGCAGTTTGATCCAAGAATAGACACTTAATTCAAGCCAAGTCAGTCAGAATAAATCAGAACTAATCTCAGGACTTTTACTTGACTAACCAGAAAGAGATATTTAAACAGAAAGGACATTTCCCTCTTCTGTTTGGCTTTAACTTGAGGAGGTGTGAGGCTGGAGCAGCTGCTGCCATATTGTGACCACATGGATTCTGAAAATGAAGCCAAAACATGGAAGAAAGCATGGCCAAGCTGGGCAACAGATAGAGACCAGCTACTAAATCCAATATGTGAGCTTCTGAATCCAACCACACTTGAATTTAGCCCTAGTTTTTACTTCTCAGTTATATCAGTCAATAAATTCCCTTTCTCTGAACAAATAACAGACTCCTGAGCAAAGGGCTCTAGGTTGGGCAATATAAGCTGACAACAGATACGTGTTTGACAGGCACCATGACGTCCATGTCCAGTACATAATTCTTTATCTTTTTCCTAAAACAGCCAAGTTGGACAAATAGTCATGATTGAACACCACCCATCTGCAGTGCATACAAGTCCAACAACAGTAAAAAAATGTTTACTGTGTCAGTGTCTGTGCCACTTGCCAACCATGTTTCTATATTAATTTCTACTAACCAATGCTGCAGGAAGAGTTACTTTTGTTCATATTTAAAAATTTTGTGCCCTAAATGACATGCACATGGAATTGTTTATTTCACTATAGTTAAGTCCACTCCAATTGGTGTCATCATGCATTTGAAAATAGTTGACCCTATGCAGTTAAATTTGTTGCCACTTAACACTCTACAATCTGACTAGTCAGAGAGCCAATGAAATTAATCCAACTAGCTAATTACACAAATCTATTCAGACATGCTAAAGAATAAAATCTAGGCTCATCAAGACACCACTAATACTGATGTTCAAATATAAAATCAGAAAAAGGGTAAAATGGAAAGTAAACATTTCCTTTACTAGATAGGTAGTATATTTTCTTTACTAAATGTGAAATATTTATTGAGGAGGTTAGTGTATCTAAGATTGTTCCAGGAGGCATTAACAATGGCTGAAACATTTATATGCATATAGAGAAATCTATATGTTTTCACATTTTAGTGTTTCCCTCTTATTTCCACTGTTACAGAGAAATTACTGTACTATTTTGATTTTTATGTTTCTTTAACATGCTGACTTAAGTTGTTGCTTTAACATAATATTTTTAAACCATCTATTCCTACTACTAATCCACATGTGTTGCAAAAATGTTTGTATACAGAATGGGGTTCCAAAGAGAAACAGATTGTGAGTTAACACCACACACATAGAGTTTTGTTATATTTCACATATAATTATATGTAGTATAGATAATAAATCTGCATAGGCACATGTGTTCAATAAGTATGAATATTATCATACATATACACTTCTATTTCTAAAGTTATTTCTTTTTTTTCCAGGAGAAATAACTTTATTTGGACTGAAAACTGGAGAACGAGAATAAGACCTGAGACAACATATTGGGCTAAGGAGGAGAGGTGAGTTTCCAAAACGGCAGTCAAAGCTCATCGACCGAACGGACTCTACTTCCCAGCAACATTGCAGTTAGTGCAACCAACAAAAGGCCTGCTGAGGAATGTATTTACCAAATATGACAACAGTACAAAAAAGATAGAGGCTTTTTGTCACAGTCAAATTTCCATAAACCTCCCCAATCACAAGTATTATAAGAGGAAGTAAAAAATCACATTTTACAAATCTCAAACTTGTCTTCAACATTTAGTTCATCATCTTAAAAAAATAACACCCCTGCTAAACTCATTAGCTATAGAATCTATCCAAGCAGCAAGAAGATGGCCATGCCATGGCAATCCTCTTCCCATTTTCCCTAGTCACTCAGGGCTGAAGAGCAGAGTGAGGCTCAGGTGGGGGTAGGGGTGCGGAGCACAAGGGCTACTTTTCTCGAGTACAACATGGCATCTGAAGCTTGATGGGAGAGCAGAACTGGTGGGACTTGAGGGAAGGGTCTGGGGCCTGTATTCAATCAGAGTCACTGCTGGAAGAGGAGATGGAAGGGAAGGAATAATGCTTGCCATGCTTGTGGTGCTTGTACATCTTTTTAGGAGCTTTCTTCATTTTCTTCTGAATCTTCTTGTCCACTATCACTCCTGGTCCAACCATGTCAGGAGCCAAGAGATTCATAGGAGGCATTCCAGGGGCAGGAGGTGAGTGTAGAAGAGGGTGGGGAACCGAGGGTTGGCATTCTGGATACTGTGGCTGTGGCACAGAATGAGGTGACCCACCTGGGGGGAAAGCTGGATTACCTGTGGAGTTCCTCAGGGAGGAGGAAAGGGGCCTGGGGGAAAGGGTGGATTGATAGGTCGTGGGTGGGTAGGATTGGACCTCCAGTGTACCCAATGTTGGGAGAATATGGATTTGGCCCTGGCTGCCTGGCATTGGGATTCCACATGTTTAGGTGTGTCCTCCAGCCCCATCACCTTTCAACCACCACCTGGGCTTGGAGCATTCTGGTTATTTCTTTCTCATTTCCCTTACAGGACAAGAATCCAGAGAGAAAAATTCTCCGTCAATTTACCACATCAAAAAATGATGCACACATATATGTTCTTGAAACAGTAATTGCTACTGCCTGCCTTCCATCAATACAGCAGATGAAATGTTAAATTAAAGAAGCTTTTGTTACTGGTGAAGGGTCTTGACTATGAGTGGTCCAGGTTCTTGCTGTTTTGAACAAAGAATTGGACAAAATGCACAAACAAATCAATGAAAGAATAAAGCAACAAAAGCACAGATTTATTACAGTGGAAGTACACTCCACAGAGTGGGAGTGGGCTTGAACAAGCAACTCAAGAGCACTGGTTACAGAATTTTCTGGGATCCAAATACCCTCTAGAAGTTTCCCATTGGTTATTTGGTTTACACCCTATGCAAATGAGGTAGCGACCTACAACCAGTCTGACTGGTCATGGAAGGTGACCAATCAGAGGCTGAGTGAAGTTACAAAGTTAACACACTATGCAAACGTCTGATTGGTTGCAGGAGGGGACCAATTAGAGGCTGAAGTGAACTTACAAAGTTATACTCTTATGTAAATGGAGACTAGGCCTGTGACCAGTGTGACTCGTTGTTGTATAGGAACAATCAGAGGTACTTTCCATTTCTCATCTGTGATGCAGAAAGGAGTGGGACAAAGGAAGTAGCCTCTGTTCTTTTGTTACTTGGGTGTGGAAAGTGGGGTTTTCCTTTTGATTCATTTCTAGGAAGTCAGTGTGAATTGGCCTTAGATTCCCTACCTCCAGGCCCTGTTCTCGTGCCTCACTTGACAGTTTGCCATTGATTGAAATGAGAAGGGAAAGAATTGGTCAGCTAATGTTTCTCAGCCCCCACGGAACTTCTCCTTTTCATTCCCTTTCTGTCCTTGCTGTGTCATCTATGTGAGGTGTATTGGGCTGTCAGTTACCTGTAAACATTTAACTTCGAGCAAAAAGTGCTCGCTATGGAGTAGCAGAGTGATAACAGCAACTCGACTGATATTTTACTGAATGAGTTTTTCAAACATTTCAAACCCCAAGCAATAATAAGAAGCACATTTCCCATAACAACTCAGTACATATAAATATTTATATTTATATATATATGTATAACTAAAACAAAGTTTCAGCCAATGTTAACCATTATTACATGCAATGCATGCTGCTAATCTATTTCTTGATTTTATTTTATTATTATTATTATTATTTGAGATAGAATTGCTCTGTCACCCAGACTAGAGTGCAGTGGTGTTATCTTGGCCTACTGTAACCTCTCCCTCCCAGATTAAAGCGATTTTCTTGCCTCAGTCTCCCGAGTAGCCTGGACTACAGGTGTGCAGCACCATGCCTGTCTAAGTTTCTGAATTTTTAGTAGAGACAGGGTTTCACCGTGTTGAGCAGGGTAGTCTTGAACTCCTGAACTCAGGTGATCTGCCCACCTCGACCTCCCAAAGTGCTGGGATTACAGGCGTGAGCCACTGTAGCCAACCTATTTTATTTTTTCAAATGCTAATTAGGAACCACTACTTTGATAGTCATGATCTTTTATTAGGTCATGATCTACTGGTTTGAAAAACACTGTTCTCTAGGGAAGAACACAGCTTAAACTAGAAAGAGCTTGAGTCTTTATATAGGTTTAAGTCTGACTTCCCCATTAACTAGCCATGTGAGTCCTGAAAAATTAATTAGTTTTATTAGTGCTCAGTTTCCTCATCTATAGAATGAAGAAAATTTTCCGACTTTTCTACTTTGTAGGATGAGAATCAATGAGATGATGTGAAAATCCAAGCCCATTTACTGACACATAGCAGACTGAAAATAAATATTGGTTCCTGGACCATCTCTCAAAAAGAATGAGATCATGTCCTTTGTAGGGTCATGGATGGAGTTGGACACAGGAACAGAAAACCAAATACTGCATGTTCTCACTTTTAAGTGGGAGCTAGATGATGAAAACACATTGACACATAGAAGGGAACAATATATACTCGGGCCTATCAGAGAGTGGAGGGTGGGAGGAGGGAGAGGATCAGGAAAAATAACTAATGGGCATTAGGCTTAACACCTGGGTGATAAAATAATCTGTACAACAAACCCCCATGATACAAATTTACCTAAGCAGCAAACAAGCACTTGTACCCTTGAACTTAAAATGAAAGTTAAAAAATAAACATCTAGAAGCCTGACAAGGAACAAGTTCTATGTAGAAACACTGCCTTTCAAACCCTTTTAAAACCCTGTCTCTGTCTCCTTTCTTCTTAGTCTTTCTCACAAACCCAGAGGCAAAGCAGTTGTTTTTAATAGGGCCTCCCACTTTAAAGAGTGAGAAACTACTTATGAAATCTCTTGTATTTTAAACTTTTCCACTAATTTCTATGCAGAGCTGGATAATTAATCATTCTTTAGAATATCAGGATCAGAAATTTAGTATAAATTTCAAAATCCTTGGATTGACCCTCACCCATTGTGATCTGATCCTGCTCTTTTTCTCCAACATTATATCAAAACATTTCCCCACCTTCCACCCCAACCTTCCAAAGC
Source organism: Trachypithecus francoisi (assembly GCF_009764315.1). Lineage (NCBI taxonomy): Eukaryota > Metazoa > Chordata > Mammalia > Primates > Cercopithecidae > Trachypithecus > Trachypithecus francoisi. The sequence goes on from NW_022681472.1 coordinate 47,670,753, forward strand.
CCTCCACACCCCACCTGGTCGATCCTATTAGTCACTGCCTTGTCATGCTCCATCATGCTTTTGTGCTTTGCAAATGTTGTTTTCTTTGTACTGGCCTCACCACCTCCTCCCAGCATTCCATTCTGCCACTTAGTGCCCATGTAATCTTGGGTAACTTACTAATTATTTTTAAATACACTTTCCTCATCTACAGCTTGAGAATAATATTGTGTCTGGAATTGGTTCCTTCCGATGGGTTCTTGGTCTCTCTGACTTCAAGAATGAAGCTGTGGGCCCTTGCTGTAAGTGTTACAGTTCTTAAAGATGGTATGTCTGGAGTTTGTTGCTTCAGATGTTCAGATGTGTCCAGAATTTCTTCCTTCTGGTGGGTTCGTGGTCTTGCTGACTTTAGGAGTGAAGCTGCAGACCTTCGCAGTGAGTGTTACAGCTCTTAAAGGTGGTGTGTCTGGAGTTGTTCATTCCTCCCAGTGAGTTCATGGTCTGGCTGACGTCAGGAGTGAAGCCGCAGACCTTCGCAGTGAGTGTTACAGCTCTTAAAGGTGGCACATCTGGAGTTGTTTGCTCCTCCTGGTGGGTTTGTGGTCTCACTGACTTCAGGAGTGAAGCTAAGACCCTTGCGGTGAGTGTTACAGCTCATAAAGGTAGTGCGGACCCCAAGAGTGAGCAGCAGCAAGATTTATTGCGAAGAACGAAAGAACAAAGTATCCACAGCGTGGAAGGGGACCCAAGCATGTTGCCACTGCTGGCTTGGGTGACCAGCCTTTATTCCCTTATTTGGCCCTGCCTACATCCTGCAGTTTGGTCCATTTTACAGAGTGCTGTTTGGTCCGTTTTTACAGAGTGCTGACTGGTACATTTACAAACCTTTAGCTGGACACAGAGCATTGATTGGTGCATATTTACAGAGTGCTGATTGGTGCATTTACAAACCTTTAGCTAGACAGAAAACTTCTCCAAGTCCCCACCTGACCCAGAAGCCCAGCCAGCATCACCTCTCAATCTCCCCTCTAAATAGGACACCCCAACTGCTGTTGGGAATTGGGCAATGACCACTCTAGCTACTTCCTGCTGGATAGAGGTGAAGAAGGGGCCCTGCAGTTGTAGTGTCCTCCAGAGGGGAACTCTTTAGGGCTGTGATAGGGCCAGTGGGTCAGTCCAGGGGTCCTCGGTAGAAGTTGTTAGTTGAGCTCATTTGGGGTTCCATTTGTAAGACCATCTGTAGCTTGATGGCCTCGATTCTAGAGGAAACAAATTTAACAAGGAGGTTAAAAATACAGGGCCCGAAGGTGAGTAACAGCAAGATGGATGCCACAGGACCTAGAAAGGGGAGAGGCCATGTTGCCCAACTCCAGAGGTTGGTATAGGAATTTGAAAGGTGTTGTCTGATTTCCGAAGCTTTTTCCTGTAAACCACAGGCGGCATCTTGTACTATCCCTGACTGGTTAGTGTAAAAACAACACTCCTCCCTAAGAAAGTACAGAGTCCTCCTTTCTCAGCAGTGAGGAAGTCTAGTCCTCAGCAGTTTTGGAGAGTCACTGCTGCCAAGGAGTCTATTTGGGATTGGAGAGTAAGGATAGATTACATTATTTCTTGCAAACTGTCTGAGACAACATTTGAGAGTGTGTGGTAGTAGGATAATGAAGTAGATAAACCTGCTATTCCGGTTTCTGTAGCAGTAGCAATTCCTAACCCTATAAGTAGGGGTATTAGTTGTATGGCCCAGCGCTGATGGACTTGAGCTTTGAGCGGCACAGATAGGGTCTCATTTCTATAAGATTAGAAGTTAGGATAATACGTGTTACACTGTTAACTTTTTTTTTTTTTTTTTTGAGACGGAGTCTCGCTCTGTCGCCCAGGCTGGAGTGCAGTGGCCGGATCTCAGCTCACTGCAAGCTCCACCTCCCGGGTTCACGCCATTCTCCTGCCTCAGCCTCCCGAGTAGCTGGGACTACAGGCACCCACCACCTCGCCCGGCTAGTTTTTTATATTTTTTAGTAGAGACGGGGTTTCACCGTGTTAGCCAGGATGGTCTCGATCTCCTGACCTTGTGATCCGCCCGTCTCGGCCTCCCAAAGTGCTGGGATTACAGGCTTGAGCCACCGCGCCCGGCCTACACTGTTAACTTTTTAAGCAAACTTTACTTTTGTTGAAAACCTTGTAAGTTTGGGATTTCAATTATTCTTTGCTATTAATAAGACCTTGTTCAGTCCATATTAACTTAGAATTGGTATAGATGGCTCCTACCTGATTCTGAAAGTGCTTTAAGATTTGGCTGAGTGCAAACAACTCACACGTTTGAGCTGACCAATTATTAGGCAATTTTCGTAACTCTGCTTCTGCAAGAGTTTCCTTATCATTTACTGAGTACCCATTGTATCTTTTTTCCTTAATCACCTGGGAGGAACCATCTATCGTCCCGTCCTGAAGGGAGTTCATCTTAGATCTGGTCAGAGGTTTGTATGGTAATTAATTAAGATCTAGATCTCCTGTTAGGAAACCTGGTGGGCTAAAGATTTTTGATAGGAAGGCTATGGGTTGACAATGGTCTCAGTGCTTTCAGACTATGCCTTTATTTACACTGATAACAAGGTGGTATGTGAGTGTTATAGGGTTACAGAGAAGACCTTCAATTACCAATTATAGGTTTTAAATTTACCTGGCTTTTAAAGGAATAGGGTACACTGATTTTTCTTTACTACTTCTATCTCTCTTTCTCTTTGACTTCTTTGTGTCTCTCTCTCTGACTCCCTCTTTGTCTCTTCCTGTCTCTCTTTGATTTTCTGTGTCTCTCTTTCTCTCTCTCTCTGACTCTCTCTTTGTCTCTTCCTCTCTCTTCACTTTGACTTTGTCTCTTTCTTTCTCTCTGACTCCCTCTTTGTCTCTCTCTTCCTCTCTCTGTTTCTCTCTCTAACTTTCTATCTCTTTCTCTCTTTCCTTTCTGCTGGTCTTTCCCTGCCCCTGTCAGCTACTTATGCGGCTATTCTCCCCTCTCCTTCCCCTTTTGATGACTTTGGCTGTGTAAGACTGCCACCTCCTTGGGTTTTTGCACAGCATTCAATAACTCCATGGTTTCCTTGTGGTAATTAATGGGGATTCCCCCAAAGGTTAGGCACTCCCTTTCTTTCCATATTGCAGCATGGGCATGTAGGATTAGATAAACATACTTGCTATCTGTATACACATTTATTCTTTTTCCCTTTCTCAGTTCTAATCCTCGGGAAAGTGCCAGTAGTTCTCCTAACTGGATTCTGGTCCCTGGGGGAAGAGGCTTACTTTCAAGTACGGTTACATCACTAACTATGTCATAACCTGTCCTTTGTATCCCATTCTCCACAAATGAACTTCCATCAGTATATAGGTTAAGGTCAGGATAAGCCAAGGGGACTTCTAAGAGATCATCTCAGGCGGCATAAGTCTGGACTATAAATTTTTGGCAGTCATACTCCATTGGTTCCCCATCCACTGGGAGAAAAGTGGCACGGTTGAGGGCCACACACGTGCGTATTTGAAGCATTGGTCTCTCAAGGAGTAGCACCTGGTATCTAAGCAGGTGGTTGTCTGATAGTCATAAACTTCCTTTGGCACCCAGTAAGGCATTTACATCATGAGTAGTCCAGACAGTGCGATCCTTTCCTTGTACTATTTTGATAGCCTCTGACACTGAGACGGCCACCGCCACAAATACCTGTAAACAGTGAGGGCAGCCTTTTACTACTACCTCAGTTTCCTTACTTAGGTGTGCCACTGATGTGGGGTTGTCCCACAAGTCTGAGTAAGGACTCCAAGAGCTATTCCTGTTCTCTCTGTGACTTATAAAGAGAAGTTTTGTCCTTTGGGAAGGCTTAAGGCTGGAGCTTCAGTTTGTTCCTTCCAATGCCCAGACTTCAGGGTTGACTCCCTCCTCAAGCAGGGGACAACAAATGGGTAACTTGTTCTCCATACTCATGTAGATAATCACTCCAGATTTGGCTAATGTATCCCTCCCTAATAAGGGTGTGGGACTTTCAGGCATAACAAGAAAGGCAGGTGAAAAGAGCAAAGTCTCCCAATTACAACTGAGGAGGTGGGAGAAATATCTGGCTATAGGCTGTCCCAGGATTCTTCGGATGGTAACGGATCTTGAGGACAGTTGTCTAGGACAAGAAATTAACACTGAGAAGTCTGCGCCAGTGTCCAGGAGGAAGTCAATGGTTAAATGTACCTGGGGCTCAGTGAGGGTGATGACATGAACTGGCACTTGCCCCAGGCACCCTCAGTCCTGTCGTTGGATCATCTGGTTGGGGGCTTCGTCCCAGAGAATCTTTGTCCTCTGGGGCAGTGCGCCTTCTAATGATTGCCTCAGCATAGTGGATATGGGTGAGGGGGCAGCTTGTTTCTCATTGGACAATCTTTTTTAAGATGTTCTTGTAAACCACACTGATAACAAGCCCTACTGGGTGATTGGCCTGCTCCATTTTCTGTCCTCTCTGAACCACCAAGGTTTGTTTGTCTGAGGGCCATGACAAAGGCTGTGGCCTTTCTCTGATCTCACTTTTCCTTTTGGACCTGTTCCTTTTGGTCCCTATTATAGAACCCCAAGGTTGCCAGGTTTAATAATGCTTCCAGATTTTGTTCAGGGCCCAGGGCTCACTTTTGGAGCTTTCTCCTGATATCTGTGGCTGATTGGATAATAAACTTATCTTTTAGGATAAATTGACCCTCTAGTGAGTCAGGTGACAGGGGAGGATATTTTCTTAAGGCCTCTCATGGCTGCTCGAGGAAGGCAGAAGGATTTTCTTCCTTTCCCTGAGTTATGGTGGACATCACTGAGTAATTTATAGGCTTTTTCCAAATTCTCCTTAGTCCTTCTAGAACACAGGTCAACAGATATTTAAGACTCCAGTCTCCATAATCTGAGTCGAGGTCCCAGTGGGGATCCATACTGAGGATGGCTTGCTGACTGGTAGGGAATTCGTCCCTTTCTTCGGCTGTCATTCTATCATATACTTGACTAAGATACCAGGTATCTCCAGACTCTCAGACTGCAGCTAAAGCTACATTCTTTTCATTAAAGGCCAGGGTTTGATGTAACAATAACATTATATCTCTCCAAGTGAGATCGAAGGTTTGCCCTAGACCCTGTAGGACATCTCTATACCTATCAGGATCATCTGAAAACTTCCCCAGGTCTGCCTTGATCTGCTTTAAATCAGAGAGGGAGAAAGGGGCATGTACCCAGGTTGAGCCAAATTCCCCTCCCCCCACGGCTTGAAGGGGACATAACCAATAGCCCAGGGGGGGTTTGTGGTCCTTTGGAGATTTCTTTGCTTATTTCCTTCTGGGCAGGGGAGATTAGAGGAAGCTTATCATTAATAGGAAGGGGAGCTATAGGGAGGCTAGGATATGGGAGTAAAATGAGAGGTCCTCCTGTGGGATATAAATTGCAAGCTTTGCATAGTTGTGTATTCTCCTTCAATGAAAGGAAAGCTTGGACATAAGATGTTTCACTCCATTTGCCTTCTCTCTTACAGAAAAGGTCAAGCTGCAGAATAGTATTAGAATTTATACTTCCCTCAAGTGGTCATTTTTCCCCATCAGAGAGAGAATATTGGGGCCAGGTCATAGTGCAGAAAAAAGAGCCGCCTCTTTTTCAGGGTTTGTGGATCAAATTGGTCCCAAAGGCTTAGGATACATTTCAAGGGTGAGCCTGTTGGTGCCTGAGTGTTTCCCATGTGAAAGACAAAACCGCCAGCACTTTTGGTTTGTTTCTCCCCCTGCCCAAGAACCCGCAACAGTCCCTGGATCCTGCTGAGCGGAATAGTGCTCACCTACTCAGCAGCAGAAACACTAATTTTCCTCCTAGACCACAAGGAGGGCCGAGAGAGGTCAGATTTAGTGACCCTTACTGATGCATTCTCAAAAACCTGCACCCTTGCCTGTCCTCCTAGACCACAAGGAGGACTGAGAAAAATTGGATTTAGTGGCCCTTACCAACATATTCTAGAAAACCTATTAGAGTCCTAAGCATTCTCCTGTTAGTATTGGGACTTTACCCATGTCCTATAAAGATGTTATGCCCCAAAAATGAAGTGGAGAGCCATACCCTGAGGGAGGGGAGGGATCTCCAGAGTTGGAAGAGTGATGCCTTTTGTCCTCACTTACTTGAATAGGAAGGATACAATTTCTGAGGCTCCCCATATCCTAGTTTCAGGAACAGCTTTTGTTAGGCCTCCTTGTCTGAGGAGGGATCCTAAAATTCCAGATAGGTCTACGGCCATACCACCCTGAACATGCCAGATCTCGTCTAAAATTCCAGATAGTCCCTCTTACAATGGGGTTTGGGCAAAAATCATGTCTTTCTGATTGGTGAGCCCAGGTGCCTAAAGAAGGTAACAGCATCCTGAAGTTTATACTACAAATCATTCTTAGAGGAGAAACTGGAAAAGCACCAGAGACAGGGAGTAGTTTTTAGAAGTGGGACTAGCCTCAGAGAAGAGAGGCTAGAGGAAGTTTGTCTGACAGGCATTAGGACCCAGGAGGCAAGGGTCAGGACAGGTAGGATAGATGGGTGAGTCTCAGTTGGGCGACATGACTTTGAGAGTTCCACTCACGGCCACAGGGTCAACCAACTTGTTGTCAGGACCCTGGAGCTGAATGGCTTTCCCCTCTGTCAACCCTTGGCTCAGCCCAGAAGTACAGGAAAAGTGGAAGCTGGTTCCAGGCAAACCAATGCTCCCAACTCCAAAGGGTCGGGGGTTGTTAGAGAGCCCTTTCCCAGAAAGCCTGACACCTGTGTCTAGTCTGGCAATCGCACTAGTCACTTTTAACTGCCAACAGGTGCCTGGTATTTAGCTCCTGAATTCTAAGGAAAAATAGGACAGAATATCAAGCAAAAGAGATCCAATGGTACTCACAACTTGGTGATTATCCCTTCGTCATTGCCAAAATGTGTCCAGAATTGGTTCCTTTCGGTGGGTTCTTGGTCTCATTGACTTCAAGAATGAAGCAGCGGACCCCCGCCATGAGTGTTACAGTTCTTAAAGACGGTGTTTCCAGAGTTTGTTCCTTCAGATGTTCAGACGTGTCCGGAGTTTCTTCCTTCTGGTGGGTTTGTGGTCTTGCTGACTTTAGGAGTGAAGCTGCAGACCTTTGCAGTGAGTATTACAGCTCTTAAAGGTTGCATGTCTGGAGTTGTTCATTCCTCCCAGTGGGTTCATGGTCTGGCTGACTTCAGGAGTGAAGCCGCAGACCTTCGCAGTGAGTGTTACAGCTCTTAAAGGTGGCACGTCTGGAGTTGTTCATTCCTCCTGGTGGGTTTGTGGTCTCGCTGACTTCAGGAGTGAAGCCACAGACATTTGCAGCGAGTGTTACAGCTCTTAAAAGTGGCACGTCTGGAGTTGTTTGTTCCTTCTGGTGAGTTCGTGGTCTCTCTGACTTCAGGAGTGAAGCTGCAGACCTTCATGGCAAGTGTTACAGCTCATAAAGGTAGTGTAGACCCAAAGAGTGAGCAGAAGCAAGATTTATTGTGAAGAGCAAACGAACAAAGCTTCCACAGCATAGAAGAGGAACGAGTGGGTTACCACCGCTGACTCCGGTGGCCAGCTTTTATTCCCTTATTTGGCCCTGCCCACATCCTGCGGATTGGTCCATTTTACAGAGTGCTGATTGGTCCATTTTACAGAGTGCTGATTGGTCCATTTTTACAGAGTGCTGATTGGTGTATTTAAAAACCTTTAGCTAAACAGAAAAGTTCTCCAAGTCCCCACCTGACCCAGAAGCCCAGCCAGCTTCACCTCTCAATATTATTTACCACACCAGGGTTCTTGTCAGGAAAAATGACATTAAGGTTGTCAGTTGACTGTCATATAGTAAGTACTCAAGGAATGATGACAGTATTATTTTTGTTATTATAATGTTTATCAGTCAATGCTGAGTTTAAGCACCATCTGTTCTAGGACATCTTCGTAGACTCTCTCATTCTGGGTTGCATGTCCTAATTCTGGGCTCCCCTTGCACCCTGTGCAAATGTCTCATCACAGTATTAGTGTACATGTTATAAGAATTGTTTTCTTGCTGCCTCCCAACAATACTAGAAGCCTCTCGAGGACAAGGATCTGTCCTGAATCTCCAAATCTAAAACATCTTGCAAAGAACCTGCAACATTGCAAGAGTCTAAGTGTGTTTGTTTAAATTGTTTGGTGGATAATCAGAATACAGAAGTGCATAATGACCATCTCTATTGTGTCCTTTAGAACCAAAAGATGTAAGAATAAAAAGGGTGATTGCTAAAATAAAGACTATTCAAAATGAAAGTGCTGTTCTGCCATTTCAAAAACAAAGAAGTGCTAAGGAATTACTTCCTCAATTTTAACTTCCCCAGATTCCTTTGAGATCATGAAAAGAGAGGCCTCCTTTATTCAGTATTTTTCATTCATGTAATAACAACTTACTGTGTGCCAGGCACATTGCTTTATGTTCTGGGTATGTAGAAACAAACAAAAGTCCACACCCTGGAGGAGCTTACATTCCAAAGGAAAAACAGAATCAAATAGCAGAAATGAATATATTCTATTATATGCAACATATTGTAGGTAATGAGAGATGCTATAGAGCAAAACTAAAACACAATGAGGGAATAAACAATGATGGAGTGGGTGGGGCTCTCTTGTACAGAATCTAGAATCAGAGAGGGCCTCTGGACTCTGGATGAAATGAGGGAATGAGCAATGCGTTTAAGTCTCTTAAACACTTCTACACCTAATTCCAAAATTTTCCAGGGTTGAAGATGATAACAAACTAGGGAAAAAATGTTACCATCCCAAGCAATTTAAGGGGAGACCATCTCAGATGCTTAAAGCCACATAACAAGCAGAGATTTCAGCTTGAACACTAATTGGATTCTCAATTGTGACCTTGAACTCTATTTATCATTGTTATGGGAGTTACTCTATGATTTAAAGAAAGTGGACTGGTGGCCCATGACCCTTTTATGTCATCAACTTACTTTACTTATTCACAAAAGCCCCACCTTGACCTACTTAGACTAGGTTACTTGACTTGATATTTCACTAATTTGGTCACTATAATTTCAGAAGCATCTTTTCCAGCTAACTTTAAATATCTTATACCTGGCCAGGTGTGGTAGCTCATGCCTGTAATCCCAGCACTTTGGAAGGCTGAGGCAGGTGGATCACCTGAGGTCAGGAGTTTGAGACAGGCCTGGCCAACATGCTGAAACCCCATCTCTACTAAAAATACAAAAATTAGCTGGGTAGTGGTGCATGCCTGTAGTCCCAGCTACTCTGGAGGCTGAGGTGGGAGAATTGCTTGAACCCAGGAGGCAGAGGTTGCAGTGAGTAGAGGTCACACCACTGCACTCCGGACTGGGTGACAGAGTGAGACTCCATCTCAAAAAAAATAAGTAAATAAACTTGATGGACTTATACATCTTTTTAAATACTTCCCAAATCCATAGACTGCATGGCTCATGACTCAATGAGAGTAAAATATATCCTAGCCTGATGTTTCTTGTTCTTTTGAATATTTGATTATAACACCTAAGGTCATTTTGTTGATCCAGATTTGCTTATGAAAACTCACCTCAAGTTTATATTAATATGATCATTTCAAAATATCTAAATTAACTCTCACTTTTCAAAATGTCTCCACTAAAGTGGGTACAGTGGCTCATCCCTGTAATCCCAACACTTTGGGTGGTCAAAGCAGGTGTATGGCTTGAGCTCAAGCATTTGAGACCAGCCTGGGCAAGTGGCAAAATCCCGTCTCCACAAAAAAAAAAAAAAAAAAAAAAAATTAGCCTGGCGGGGTTGTGTGTGCCTGTAGTCTAAGTTACTAGGGAGGCTGAGGTGGCAGGATCACTTAAGCCCAGGCGGTTGAGGCAATAGTGAACCGAGATGTTGCCACTGCACTCCAGCCTGGGCAACAGAGTGAGACCACACCTCGAAACAGATAAAAATAAATATAAATACATAAATACATAAATACTGTCTCTACTAAAGTAGTATAAGTTGCAAAGTCAAGATAATTTCTCTGACGGATATTTCTAACCATATTCAAGTTATACAGACATACTGTAGGTAACCGAACTTGAATAAGGAATAGGAATTCTCTAACTTCTTTCTGACAAGACTTGACATAAACCTCTGTAACTAAAACAGTTAAGTAGCATTGCAAACTGATCAGTAAGTAAGGAGAAAAACAAACAAACAAGCAAAAACAAAAACAAAAAAAACCTAGGTTGAATTTGTGTCTACACAGGTTTGCAGCCATGGAGCCATAGATAATATCATAGAGCCTAGGTGTGTAGTAAGTTATACCATCTAGGTTTGTGTAAGTATACTCTAAGAAGTTCACACAATAATGAAATCACCTAATGACGCATTTCTCAGAATGTTATTCTCAGACGCATAACTATTTGAAATTGTCCAAGTGGGTAGGTCTTAATTGTTCTCACACACACACACACAAAAGGGGGTGGATAAATACGTGAGATGATGTATAGGTTAGTTAGCTTGATTGAAGGAATCATCTCACAATGTATACATCTATTGAAACATATTAAACCCATTAAATATATACAATGTTTATGTGTTAACTATACCTCAAAAGCTTGGGAGAAAACAGTAAATATAATTATTGTTGACTTGGAGGAGGAGGCAGTGGCCATTTGGCTCTGGTGGTGTCTCTGAGCATGGAACTTAAATCTCTGAGATTCTGAGGTCTCTAAGGTCACTGAAGTCAATTCTTCAAGAGATAGAAAAACTGTAAACTGGTTTTAGCTGCTGCTACAAGAAGGCACTTTGAGAAACATCACTGGGGGAATGCTCAAAGGAACTACCAGGAGAAAGAAATTCTATAGAAAGCCCACAGGAAATAAACAAGAAGAAGCAAATGCCTCCTCCTTTTCCCAAAATTGCAGTATCCCTCTATTGCTGCCTCTTGGCAAATTCTAATATGGAACCAACTGACATAGCAGAAATGTGGTTTGCAGACACCTATTTAGCTGGGTTTGAAGCTGAGATGCAGTTACTGACACAGTGGGTTTAAGAGCAAGTTAAAGTGAGCTGAAGAGAGAATTCGTTAATTGGAAGATGGGACAGAAAAAAATATCTATACTGAAGCTGTAGAGTAAAAGGAGAGATAATACACAACACAAGTAGTAAGGTTTTAAATTAATACAATCTTTTTAGAAAGTAATAAGATAACATGCATTAAGAGTGGAAAGATTCTAAGGTAGAGTGAGTTAGAAAAAACAGAAGGGGGCAGAAAGAGCCTTTTGGTTTATAAGCCATTTGGAAAATTCTATTCATGAATACCAATTAAGGTAATAGCAAATTACATATATAATTAAAAATTAAATATGAATAACAGAATAAAACTGCATATATATTATAGTAACAAATTTATTAATATGCACAAAATATACAAAAATAATATGCCAAAATATTAGCAGTAGTTAGCCCTAGGTGAGGTGATTAAGAGTAATTTACTTTTCCATTCTTTATATTTCTTATTATTTCCAACTTTTTTGCCATGCTTCTGTAATCAGGAAAAATTACTTCATAAAATAGCAAAATCAAAGTCATGTTAAAAGAAACCTGATCGTTGCTCACTTGTGAGAATCTGGCACGTGTCATGTTGTCTTATTCATCTTGTGGGTCTTATTTATATAGAAAAGGACTGAATCTATGCCTATGCCTTGAAAAGCATCAAGCATATAATAAGGTACTCATGCATATTAAATAATTATTTAAAGTGAGAGATTATAACCAGCAGGTGAGAACCTGAATTTATTGATTCAAAAGCAGAAATAATTATGAAGATTTAAGTGTCTCTCAATTTTGTAGATATGTTTATTGTAGTATGGTAAATTTCTCAATTCCATCATGTGCCACATAACTTTTTGGTCATGATAGACCGTATATACCAAGATGGACCCATAAGATCATAACAGAGCTGAAAAATTTCTATCATCTAGTGACATCATAGACATTTTTAGGTTGTGGTACCATGCATTACTCATGTTCGTGGTGATGCTGGTGTAAACAAACCTACTGAACTGCTAGTCACGTAAAAGTATACCACATACAATTATGTACAATACATAATACTTGATGATGATAATAAAGGACCATGCTATTGGTTTATGTATTTACTACACTATGCTTTTAATCATTATTTTAGAGTGTACTCCTACATAGTAAAAAAGAAAAGTTAACCGTAAAACAGCTTCAGGCAGGTCCTTCAGGAGATACTCCAGTAGAAGGCATTGTTATAGGAGATTCATAGATGACAGCTCCATGCATGTTATTGCTCCTGAAGACCTTCCAGTGGGACAAGATTGGAGGTGGAAGACAGTATCTTGTTGATTCTCACTCTATGCAGACCCAGGTTAATGTGTGCACTTATGTTTTATGTTGTTTTTAACAAAAAGGTTAAAAAAATTAAAAATCGAAAAAAAGCTTATAAAATTAGATTATGAAAAAATAAAATATTTTTGTACAGCTGAAAATGTGTTTATATTTTAAGCTAAGTGTTATTAGAAAAGATTCAAAAAGTTAAAAAAAAAGTTCATGAAGTAAAAGTTACAGTAAGCCAAGGTTAATTTATTATTGAAGAAAGAAACATATTTTATAAATTTAGTATAGCCTAAATGCAGTGTTTATAAAGTCTACAGTAGTGTACAGTAATGTGCTAGGCCTACACTTTCATTCACCACTCACTAAGTGACTCACCCAGAGCAACTTCCAGTCTCAAAAGTTCCATTCATGGTAACTGGCCTATACAAGTATGCATTTTTTTTTTTAAATCTTTTATACTGTATTTTTGTTGTCACAGGATGAGATAGGAGGTCACCACAAGATACAGGTCACAGAGACCATGATGATAAAACAGGGTGCAGTAAAGAAGCTGGCCAAAACCCACCAAAAACAAGATGGCAATGAAAGTGACCTCTGGCTGTCTTCACTGCTCATTATATGCTAATTATAATGTATTAGCATGCTAAAAGACACTCCCACCAGCCCCTTGACAGTTCACAAATGCCATGGGAAATTTTCAGAAGTTACCCTATACAGTCTACAAAGGTGAGGAACCCTCAGTTTCTAGAAATTCCCCTCCCTTTCTCAGAAAACTCATGAATAATCCACCCCTTATTTAGCATATAACCAAGAAATAACTATAAGTACACACAGTAGAGCAGCCCATGCTGCTGCTCTATGGGGTAGTCATTCTTTCATTCCTTTACTTTCTTAATAAACTTGCTTTCACTTTATGGACTTGCCCAAATTCCATATTGAGTAAGGTCCATGAACCCTTTCTTGGGGTCTGAATCTGGACCCCTTTCCAGTAGCAGTGAGTTCCCCTAATTCCATGTGTTTTTATTTGTGATACAGTTTTATTAGTAATACAATTATTTTTCTTACATTTAATATATCATGTTTATATTTTAAAAATGAATATGCAGTAAATGAGTACACAAAACAAATCCATTAAATATGTATTTTTCACTTCTCTAATAGTTTCTTCTTAAAAATGCAAGATAATTATATCCAATTCTGCAGAGGGTAATTCATACCTGGCAAAATATAACAAAGTGTACATTTTTGTTTTCTAGGTAATATTTGTGTTTGGATGAACGGAGGTAAGATGGTGCGCTTCCGGGTTCTTCATCACCAACTTTTCCCGTGCGCACGAAAATGCAGCCGGCGCCTGGGAAGGTGCAGACCAGCTGGGCATGCGCCAAGTGACGTCAATCCGAAGAGACCAAGATTTACCTGGTCGCACCTACGGAATGCCCCCCGACAGGCCCGTGCCCCGCCTATTGCCCTCCCACTCCTAGAAAAGCCGCTCCTAGCAGACGCACGGCGCAGACTTCCCAGGCCTCACTCCTGTCGGGACTGTATCAGGAACTCTGCCTGAGAGCTCCACCGGGTGACTCTCTTGGTCTCCTTTGCCAGAGGCCGACAGACCTCACCCCCACACCTTCTTCCCTGAAGCTGGGTGTCCAAAAATAAATTTGCAGTTTTGCTCCTACCCTTGCCTACTCGCTGGTTCTTTTGTGCCCGTTCTGGTGGTCTTAGAAAAACAAATCAGTTGGTGCCGAAACCCGGGAGGAGACCCCTCCTCAGGGCCCCCAGGGCCCAGGGAGCCTCCTCCTCCTCCTTCCACGCCGCGGATGGACCAGGACCTGAGACCCGCTTCCCTCACTCTCATGGCCTCTCTGGGGTAAGTGCCCTTGTCTCCTCTTTACCTCCCTCGGCCAAAAATCCTGCGCAGGTCCGAAGTCCACTTTTGAGCCACCAAGTGGCTCAGGAGACCCGTTCAGGACGGAGACGTCCACCTGAAGGTAATCTCCACCTTGGCTCCAAGAGCCTCCAGTCTGTCTCTGCTGGTTCCAAAGGATGCTTTGAAGCCAGGCAGAGATCCACTTCCATTTCCATTGTGTCCATTGTGTAAGTAAAGAGGAAACAAATGGGAAACCCCCAGTCCAAATTTCCAAAGAGCACTCCTTAGGGTGCCTCCTAGCCAATTTAAAAACCTTACAGCTCGAACAAGACCTTAGGAGGAAGCAGTTAGTTTTCCTTTCCACTGTGGCGTGGCCCCGATACAAACTAGACAATCAGTCTCAGTGGCCACCAGAGGGCACCCTAGACCGCAATGTTCTAATCGACCTCAGCAATTTCTGCCAGCGGCTAGGCAAGTGGTCCGAAATGAATTACATACAAGGCTTTTGGGCCTTACGCTCTCGTCCCGACCTGTGTAGCCGGTGCTCTTTGGCCCAAGTTATGCTAGCCAAGGACACCGGCTCACAGGACCCGGAAAAAGAGGAGTCTTCATTCCTTTCTGTTCAGCCGGAGGACCTACGGTTTCCCTCACTTCCGCCCTACACTTCTCCTCCTCCCTCCGTCCAGACTCCTCCTTCCTCTTCCTTATCTACTAGTAATCCACTCGGTCCCGTGCCTCCTTTGGGGCCCCCAACTGGCTGTCTTGAGTCTCCTGTCTCTGCCCACACCCGCTCTAAGTGCCCTGCTGATGCCCCCACTCCTGCCCCACACCCTCCTACAGTGTTAGCACCTATGAGAGAGGTAGCTGGGGCGGAGGGGGTAGTCAGAGTACATGTCCCTTTTTCACTGGCCGATCTTTCCAAAACTGAGAATCGTTTAGGTGATTTCTCAGCTAATCCTACCATATACATAAAGGAATTTAGATACCTTTGTCAGGCCTATGACTTAACTTGGCATGACCTCCAGGTTATCCTAACCTCTACCCTAAACCCTGAGTAGCAAGAGTGCATCCTAGCAGCGGCCAGGCAGCACGCCAACCAACTACATTTAACTGATGCCACCATTCCACTAGGAGAGCAAGCAGTCATCTTGGCAGACCCAGACTGGGACTACCAAGTAGGCCAGCCTGGGTGCCGTAGGCGAGACGTAATGGTCCAGTGTTTGTTGGCTGGTATGCAAGCAGCCTCAAATAAAACTGTAAATTTTATCAAATTAAAAGAAATTATTCAAAATCCAGAAGAAAATCCAGCCGCATTCTTAAATAGACTGACTGAGGTTCTAACCCAATATACCCGGTTAGATCTGGCCTCCCCAACAGAGGCCACCATTTTGGCATCTTATTTCATTTCTCAATCAGCTGCTGACATTCATAAAAAACTTCAAAAGGTAGAGGATGGTCCTCAGGCACCAATACAAGACCTAGTTAAATTAGCCTTTAAAGTCTATAACTCCAGAGAGGAGACGGCAGGCTCGCCTCGAACAGAAGGTACAGCTCCTAGTGGCAGCTTTACAGCCCAGTCATAACCCCAGGCCAGAGAGCACACACCCCGCAGACTCCAAGGCTACAAAAGGAGCCTGCTATAAGTGCGGCAAGGCAGGACACTATGCCAACAGGTGTCCGCAAGGTCCCCGAGCCCCAACGCAGCCTTGCTATAAGTGCAAGGCATCAGGACATTGGGCCAGTGAATGTCCTAACCCTCATCCACCAGCAACCCCTTGCCCTGCTTGCCAGCAGGGAGGACACTGGAAGTCTGATTGCCCCACCCTGAGAACAGGTGCCGCGTCTCCATGTGACCCCCTTTCCCAGGATCCTGGGAGCTCCTTCCAGCTCCTACATCTGGACAATGACAACTGAAGGTGCTGAGACTCGGGGACCCCCATCACCCTCACCGAGCCGCGGGTAACTCTCCTGGTAGCGGGTAAGACAATTAATTTTTTAATAGATGGCAGGGCTACCTATTCTGTTTTGCCGTCCTTCTCTGGACCTAGCCTTCCATCCAATATCTCTGTAGTAGGAGTAAGCGGAAAGCCATCCACTCCACAAAAACTCCACTCCTTAATTGCTTCCTGGCCAACAACTACTTTGCGCACTACCTCATTATACCCTCATGCCCTACCCCCTTACTAGGCCGAGAAATCAGTTCAACTTTCCCCCACTTGCCTCAAACTTACTAAATTTTCTTAACTATCTCATACTCCCCAACCTTGCCAGGACCATCCTTCTGGGTTTTGCCCATATTCCAACAAATGCTTCCATTCCTCATTCCTATACTAATACTGTGCCTTATTTTATTCTTCATCCGTACGTCCAAATGCCAACCATGGTCCCCGAACTTAACGATGCCCCTTAACAGCAGGAAGTAGCCAGACAGACCACGGCGCCCCTTATCACTTATTATCAATAAAAGGTTGGACTGTTTGGACGAACGGAGGTAAGATGGTGCGCTTCCGGGTTCTTCATCACCAACTTTTCCCGTGCGTGTGAAAATGCAGCCAGCGCCTGGGAAGGTGCAGACCAACTGGGCATGCGCCAGGTGACGTCAATCCGAAGAGACCAAGATTTACCTGGTCGCACCTATGGAACGCCCCCCGACATGCCCGTGCCCCGCCTATTGCCCTCCCACTCCTAGAAAAGCCGCTCCCGGCAGACGCGCGGCGCGGGCTTCCCAGCCCTCACTCCTGTCGGGACTGTATCAGGAACTCTGCCCGAGAGCTCCACCGGGTGACTCTCTTGGCCTCCTTTGCCAGAGGCCGACAGACCTCACCCCCACACCTTCTTCCCTGAAGCTGGGTGACCAAAAATAAATTTGCAGTTTTGCTCCTACCTTTGCCTACTCGCTGGTTCTTTTGTGCCCGCTCTGGTGGTCTTAGAAAAACAAATCAATTTGGTTTTCATAGACCTTCAATCCTTACCTCTTCCTATCCTGTGAATTTTTTCAGTTTCTCTTCTAACTCCTAAAGATTGTTGTACTATTGTTGGCCTCCATTTTTAATAATAGATCTAAGAAAAAAGCAAATAAGCAAAAACTGTCACCTAACTAAAGTCAAAGTTAATGGTAATGGTGAGCACTCCCATTTCTATTGCTATATTCTGCTTATCGTGTGATGTTTCCTCTGCCTTTTCCTATTGTCCAAACATGCTTAGAAGAAAAAGACTAGGGCTAAACTACTGTTTTATAACCTAATATTGATATAACATATAAGAAAAGGAAAAGAAGAGTGTTACTAATGATGCCATAAAGAATATTAAGAAGAAAGAGAGGACTCTTCCTACCAGGCCCCTTAGATAAAATCTCTCTTGTCTGAAAGATAGCAGCAGGAGGCAGAACAACCCTAAGCAGACAGGGACAGGTCCCTAGTGAAACTCCACCTTCAAACCAGACAGTTTAAAGCCAGAAAGTCAAGCTACAAGTCCTGGGTAAATCCACAGACTGGATTGAGAACTTCTCTTCCCATTTGGCTTGCTTTCCTCTTATTGATCCCCACCTTTCACCTATTTTGCATATACATACCTTTCTGTAATTTGTATTTTACACTGTCAAGCCTACCTTTGAGTGGTGCCTTTGTCTTACCCTTTTTTGCATACTCACAAACCAATTAGCACACACTCCCCCATTCTGAGTCCAAGAAAGCCCTGGACTCAGCCACCCTGAGAAAGGCCAACTGTCTTCAGGTGGGGAACCACCCTTGCATCCCCTCTCTGCTGAGAGCTGTTCTGTTGCTTAATAAAGCACTTCTCCACCCTTGTCACTCTTCGATTGTCTGTGTAACCTCATTCTTCTTGGATATGGAACAAGAACTTGGAACTGCTGAACACAGGTACCAGCTGTAACACAGGCAGGCTTGGGCACACCCAACCCAGCTGCAGACTGAGCCCTGGGCAAATCAGGTGTGGCCCAGCAGGTGGAGTGTGCAGGGTGCTCCGTGCGTGCAGCAGGCCCAGAACTAAACAAGGCCCAGGTGGGGGCATCACCAGCTAAGGATTCCAGCTGGCAAAAGCAGCCAAGAAAAATACTGAGCTATGGAGAGCACAATAAAGAGTCTGCTGTGCAAAAGTACCTATGAAGCCGAAGTCCTGGTTTCAGTAGAAATCCCCATGTTGAATGTGAAGGACCTCTTCAAGGAGAACTACAAACCACTGCTCAGTGAAATAAAAGAGGATACAAACAAATGGAAGAACATTCCATGCTCATGGATAGGAATAATCAATACCGTGAAAATGGCCATACTGCCCAAGGTAAATTATAGATTCAATGCCATCCCCATCAAGCTACCAATGACTTTCTTCACAGAACTGGAAAAAACTGCTTTAAAGTTCATATGGAATCAAAAAAGAGCTTGCATTGCCAAGTCAGTCCTAAGCCAATAGAACAAAGCTGGAGGCATCACACTACCTGACTTCAAACTATACTGCAAGGCTACATTAACCAAAACAGCATGGTGCTGGTACCAAAACAGAGTTATAGACCAATGGAACAGAAAGCGACCTCAGAAACAGCACCACACATCTGCAACCATCTGATTTTCGACAAATCTCACAAAAACAAGAAATGGGGAAAGGATTCCCTATTTAATAAATGGTGCTGGGAAAACTGGCTAGCCATATGTAGAAAGCTGAAACTGGATCCCTTCCTTACACCTTATACAAACATTAATTCAAGATGGATTCAAGACTTAAATGTTAGATCTAAAACCATAAAAATCCTAGAAGAAAACCTAGGCAATACCATTCAGGACGTAGGCATGGGCAAGGACTTCATGTCTAAAACACCAAAAGCAATGGCAACAAAAGCCAAAATTGACAAATGGGATCTAATTAAACTAAAAAGCTTCTGCACAGCAAAAGAAACTACCATCAGAGTGAACAGGTAACCTACAGAATGGGAGAAAATTTTTGCAATCTACTCATCTGACAAAGGGCTAATATCCAGAATTTACAAAGAACTCAAACAAATTTACAAGAAAAAAACAAACAACCCCAGCAACAAGTGGACAAAGGATATGAACAGGCAATTCTCAAAAGAAGATATTTATGCAGTCAACAGACACATGAAAAAATGTGTCATCATTACTGGCCATCAGAGAAATGCAAATCAAAACCGCAACGAGAAACCATCTTGCACCAGTTAAAATGGTGATCATTAAAAGGTCAGGAGTCTGACCTTTTATAAGAATATATATTTATAACCCAGAATATAACCCAGAATATATATTTATAACCCAGATATATAATATAAATAATATATTTACATTATATATTAAATAATATATAATAATATGTTTATATTATATTAAATAATATATAATATTTATTTTATTATATATAATATATAATAAGATATATAATATATAATATAAATAATATAATATATAAATAATGTTTATAACCCAGAATATAAAACACTAGGGTTTTATATTCACTGTTAATTCAACAGGTGCTGGAGAGGATGCGGAGCAATAGGAACACTTTTACACTGTTGGTGGGACTGTAAACTAGTTCAACCATTGTGGAAGACAGTGTGGCAATTCCTCAGGGATCTAGAACTAGAAATACCATTTGACCCAGCTATCCCATTACTGGGTACGTACCCAAAGGATTACAAATCACGCTGCTGTAAAGACACATGCACACATATGTTTATTGAGGCACTGTTCACAATAGCAAAGACTTGGAACCAACCCAAATGTCCAACAATGATAGACTGGATTAAGAAAATGTGGCACGTATACACCATGGAGTACTATGCAGCCATAGAAAAGGATGAATTAATGTCCTTTGTAGGGATATGGATGAAGCTGGAAACCATCATTCTGAGCAAACTATTGCAAGGACAGAAAACCAAACACCACATGTTCTCACTCATGGGTGGGAACTGAACAATGAGAACACTTGGACACAGGAAGGGGAACATCACGCACTGGGGCCTGTTGTGCGATGGGGAGCGGGGTGGGATAACGTTAGGAGATATACCTAATGTAAATGACAAGTTAATGGGTGCAGCACACCAACATGGCACATGTATACATATATAACAAACCTGCACGTTGTGCACATGTACCCTAGAACTTAAAGTATTATAGATATATTATAATATATATATAAAAGAAATTCCCATATTGGCTAGTAACTTGTGTGAACCTGACTTGTTTCACTTCTGTAGTTCCAACTAGCACTCACCCAGTTGTACTGATGTGCCTTTGGCAATATGAGCAGAAGGCTACATGAGGGTTTGAGTAGTGAAACATGACTAACCTGCCAATAAATCATCTCTATTGCTTTCAGAAACCTAGAGAACCATTTAGTAGGCCTTCCTTTTTCTTTTTCTTTTTCTTTTTCTTTTTCTTTTTCTTTTGTTTTTTTTCCTGCATGACTCTCATTTGGGGAATGATCACTAACGCCCATTCTGTTGATATGGGGTCAGTACCATTATACCAAATAGGAAATGTTAAATTCAGAATTTCATTTAGAATTAGCATTCTGTTAATTTCACATTTTAGTAATGGTTGATGGAAAGTTACGTGCAAATTATTTAGTTGAGAGGTATTTTACCCCAAGATTCATATTAGCAAAGGCTAGCAACACTAGGGTTTTATATTCACTGTTAATTCAACAAAGAGGAACCCAGGTAAAGAGATTAAAATATTTGCCATTTAAGTCTCTTGAAAAAATCAAGGATTGGAGATGGGAGAAAGAACACAGAGTTAAGTAGTCAATTAAAACCCTGGTTTGAGATTTAATCTATTTTCCATTTTGCCATGATAAGGTTTTAGAAGGTATAGCCTTGTAGTCCGTGGGGTTACAGGAAAGCACAGAGACATACCAATGTACCTAGCCATCCACTGCCAATATTTTTCTGCATGAGTTAATAAGTTGACTATGCAAACTAGATAATTTCATTGATTTATAATTTCTATAGTTTTAAAACATTCTCATTTTTATTCTGCCCAATCACTTGAAAAAAAATTTTGTGCATATCTCTTTGTCTGAGTGTGTATAGTAGTGTAAACAAACTAGTGTAAACTAACTAGACTCTACCACATAGTTTGCTTTATTGAAGTGACCACAGACCAAAATAGAATTCAAAGACTGCAACATATTTGACATTTGTGAAACTAAAAGATATTGTGATGTTTACTTGAGGCTCATGGAGGATAAACGAAATATGTATGGAAAGGTTCTATAAATTCTTGCCATGTAATCTCTCATGGTCTTTAAATAATTATTAAGTTTTTATGCTAGCTGTTGCCTAAGGACTTCACTATTTTTTTCTTTGTCTAAAGAACAAAAATGTATTTGTCTAAAAAAATGCACATAAGAACACCAGAAGGAACTATTTTACCCTTAAGTGATTTAACCTTTTAACTCAGGCTGTGTTAAAATGTAAAGATCACACTAGTGTGATCTGTTTCTATTTCTCCCACGTTTTGTCTCAATTTGTTCACAAATTCATATGAAGGGACAAAGTCAACTCTATGAACATCGTTCAAGTCACATCTTCACAGTGGCTAAAAGGGGTGTACAAGTGAGGAAAAAAATTAGCCCTCATTGACTGCCAAAAGTCTCTTCTGTATTGTAAAAAAAAAATTTAATTGCATTCACTGATGACAAGTGTGGGTGCGTTTGGCAGACAAGGGGAAAGGACTTTGCTATGTATCTGCTGTTTGAAAATTCTTCTCATTCTGCTAACACTTTTCCTCTTCATGTCATCAAAAATAATTTTTTACTGATTATGTTGACACCCTCATAATGCCAGAATTTTTCTTACATCTCAGATGTAACTGTCTGTCATGATCTACATTCAAGTGTGTTGTCTTTTTTTAATATAGCATATATGTAAAAAAAATACTTTTGAAACTACCAAGTTCAAGTTTTACTTTGCTTTATGAAGACTAGTTCATATCTGCACAAGAATGGATAGGCAACACATTCATTTTCAACCTTCAGAAACTAATTTTATCTTTCCTTTCAGTCTTTAAGCATATTAAGCCATGTTAGCTTACAACACAAAGTAGTGTAAAATGAGACAATTTTAGAAGGTGAATTACTTTTGTCATTTCACTTGTGAAATGGTTTCTTTCAGGATATTTTTAATTTAAAAGAGATATAATCTGCCAACAATAAAAATGGGGAAAATAAAAATTCACTGTAGGTTCTTTTATATAATAATTGTGTTCTTGAAAATGTACTTGGAAACCACATCATATTTTTTCACTGACTTGTTTTATACTTGAAAGATGTGTTCAGACTCTTTTGCAAACCATATATTCAAAAGCATCTTTTTGGAACAACTCTTGATTTTATAATATTGCTGGTATCTGTATCTTTCACTAACTGGCCTCTTCTTAAACCCTTTTTTATTATTGGTGATAAAAAAAAGTACGATTTCTTCTTTAGATTGTAGCATATGATTTCTGCAGCTTCTGCAAGTCATCCCCTTTCTCCTTCCTTGATTTCTAATAGAATTTAATGGAAGACTCTAACAGATAATCTCATAATAAATTGGAAATAGAAGGTTAATAATTTTTGTGGCTTTGTGCTTTATGAACTACATTCAACTGAAGATCATTCTGCTTAGAAAAATAATCACCTACCCAAAATAACTAGGAAATAAGATTAAAAAAAAAAAAAAAAAAGACAGGTTGAAGCATAAAAGAGATAGCACAAAGCAAAATATTGAGGAATAGGATTAAATCAATAAAAAGCCTGAGGGAGAAATGTATATTTTTTTCATAATCAACCATGTTAAAGGAAAACTAGAACAACATGGTGTCTCGTGGAATCTGTTTAAAGTATGTCCACTGGATCATTAAATTTATATGTTGTTATAGATATATCATAGATACATATGATAGCTATATGATAGTCTATGATAGATATATCATAGACTACATATATAGTCATAGATATATCTAGTAATCATCACTACAAGTAGCAAGTATGTCAAACAGATGCTGAATAAGATTTTCCATGGCATTGACATGTTGCTTGGTCAGTTTTCTTACCAAGAATTTCAGAAGCACAGATGCTCTAGTTTGTCAGTAGATTTTTATTTATTATTTTTTTCTTTTTTCTTTTCTTTTCTTATTTTTTTGTTTTTGTTTTTGTTTTTGTTTTTGTTTTGAGACAGAGTTCACTCTGTCACCCCAGCTGGAGTGCTGTGGCCTGATCATGGCCCACTGCAGCCTCTACCTGCCTAGCTCAAGGGATCTTCCTGCCTCAGCCTCCCAAGCAGCTGAAACTACAGGCATGTGCCACCATGCCCACTATGTTGCTCAGGCTGGTCTTGAACTTCTGGGCTCAAGCGATCCTTCTGCCTCAGCCTGCGAAGTGCTGGAATAACAGGTATGAGCTGCTGTATTTGACCTGCCAAGTACTTTTTAAATATTGCTTAGTCCTGGATGGGTATAATCAAGAAAAACATTAGAGACCAAAGAAAAAGAGGGTTCCATTGAAGGAAATGTGATAAAAATACTATAATACATCTCTGTCCTGGAGGCACTTGCAATCCAGATAGGTAGTATAATCATACTCAAAGAAAATACATTATTTAACAAAAATGTACAGCTACAAAATACAAAGTAAATACTAATACATTGGGAAGTAGAGATAAAGAAAATTAATTTATTCACATCAGTAGGAATATCAAAATACAAGAACTTTCCACTCATATACTTGTTCACCAAATAATCTTAAAATCTGATTTTAATTTAAACATTTTTTCTAATATACATTAACATTAGAGTTTCACCTTACATTCCTGATTTGCAATGTTAACTATTTATTTTTCACTTATTGGAACACTATGCCCTCATAATCGAATAATCTGTTGGTAAGTTTCACTATTTATTTCTGAAATCGGTGGACTGGCCTTATAAATGTGTACCAATCCTTCATGTGAGAAAGAGGAGACTGTTGGCAAAATCAACTACAATACAATGTCTCTCAGCCTCTACCTATTTCATTCAGGACCTTAACACTTGCTGTCCCTGCTCTTCCTCTTAACTATGGAAGTCACAAAGGGGAGTGCTTAAAAGTCGTCTTTGAGCTACTGTCACCACACGAAGTATTTGCTGCCATTTTTCTCTCTCGTTTCAGTTTCTACCTTGTTGTGTCCGCTGTATGAAGAGTGGCTTGAGTTATTCTCACCATTGCCAGTGCACCTCCTGTGTGAAGACAAATACCCACACCAGGATTAGAAGGGGGAAATCTACTGAAATGGCAGTGGGGAGGGATGGAAAGAACATACCCAGGAAGGCTGGAGAAGAGGCAGAAGATGAAAGCAGAGCCTGTATCCTGTCTCAAGTGAGGAGACAGGTTTATGAGACTAAGAGAGCACAGAAGTTGTTTCGAGGGAATTGTATTGTGCATGGGAGACCAAGAGTCACTGAAAACAACTCAAATTTTTGTTGTAATTTCTAAAAGAATGTTAAAGGGATACCTATTTTTAACCCATGTCAACATTTCTTACATTTCTCTTTCTCTGAGCATTTCTTTATTTATTGAGGATAACAATCTTTTGTCACATAGATGTTGTAAATATTTTTACATGAGTTTTACATGATATAATCATACCTTAATTGTATCATATGAAATTGTTTATAAGTTTTATAATTTTTGATAATCAAACCTTTTAATTTATGATTATATTTTTAGCATGAAGCTTACAAATGTGTTCCTTTTGCCAAAATTTTGCCCGTATATTTCCAGTTCTTCTATTATTTCATATTTATACTTAATTCTTTAATTGGTTGATTTTACCCATTTCACAATCATTCATAAGGTAACTCAACATTTCTTACAATTTTAAAAATTACTTTTATTATGTACTAAAGACTTAAACACTGTAAACTGTATTTGGAGGATTATATTCTGTTTCACTAACCAATCATTTATTTTAGCACATGTATAATATTCAATTAATTTTTGTAGTTTTATAATATGTTATCTAGTGAAATAAACCCTCCTCAATCATTATTATTCTTCTCAACTTTTTCTTGTCCTTTTAAAAAAATAGTGGTTAAATAAACATAACATAAAATTTGTAATTTTAGCCATTTTTGATATGTACAATTCTGTGGCATTTAAGTACATTCAAAATATTGTACAGCCATCACCTCTACTGGATTTGGATAAAAATCCAAAATATTTTCATCATCTCGTAAAGAAACCCTGTACCTATCAAGCAGTCACTCCCTTTTTCTGTCTCCCCTTAACCTGTGGCAACCACTAATCTACTTTCTGTCCCTAATGAATTTGCTTATTCTGGGTATTTCATATGAGTGGAATCATATAATATTTGTTTTTTGTGTATCTGGCTCATTTCACTTAGCATAATGTTTTCAAGGTTCATCCATGTTATGATGTGTATTAGTATTCCATTACTATAATTGGATACTATTCCATTGTATGGATATACCAAATTTAGTTCATTTGTTCATGGGTTGATAAACATTTAGGTTGTTTCCACTTTTTGGCAGGTGTGAATAGTGCCTCTATGAACACTACTGTACAAGTTTCTATTTGAATACCTGTATTCACTTCTTTTAGGAGTGGAATTGCTGGGTCATGTAAGAATTCAGTGTTTAACTTATAGATGAACCGCAAAACAGTTTTTGACAATGACTATACCATTTTACATTCACACCAGCAATATACAAGAGTTTCAGGTTCCCTACATTCTCACAAACACTTAATTTCTCCTCCTTGAGGAGTCCCCCGAGAGGAGCCCACTGTGGGATGGGGTTGACCTTTGTTTCCTGCCTGGGTATCTGGGTCTGGCTACCAGCCGTGTTTTTCATGTGTTGATTTTATTTGACTCCAGGAATGGTAGGTCTCATCCTTCCTGTCTGGGCCAAGAGTGGCTGAGGACTGCCTCACTGCAAACTGTCCCTCCAGTGTCACTGATGGTCGTCCTTGTCTCAGAATGACCAGGGGCCAGCCAGTGTCTGACCAAGGTCAAGGGGCACGTGCAGGGGTGGCAGGGATGACTCTGAAGCCAGAAATGCCTTAAACTGCAACGCCCCATCAGGTCCCCACTCCCAGCCCCAGCCCTAACCCAGTCCTCTTAGGAGCAGGCCAGATAAAAGTGTGTGGCAGAGAGGCTGAGCACCGTGTCACTAACTCCAGTACATTCCTGTGTCAATCGCTGTGAAATAAAGTCTGAAAACTTAAAACAAACAAACAAACAAACAAAAACCTCTGGGACGCAACAAAGGCGGTGCTAAGAGGAAAGTTCACAGCCCTAAACGCCTACATGAAAAAGACTGAAAGAGCACAAACTGACATTCTAAGGTCACACCTCAAGGAACTAGAGAAATAAGAACAAACCAAAACCAAAAAAAAAAAAAAAATGCAGCAGAAAAAAGGAAATAACCAAGATCAGAGCAGAACTAAATGAAATTGAAACAAACAAACAAATACAAAAGATAAATGAAATAAAAAGCTGGTTCTTTGAAAGGATAAATAACATTGAAAGACCATTAATAAGATCAACCAAGAAAAGAAGAGAGAAAATCCAAACAACGATTAAGAAACAAAATGGAAGATATTACAACTGACACCACTGAAATACAAAAGATCATTCAAGGCTACTATGAACACCTTTATACACATAAACTAGAAAACCTAGAGGAAATGGATAAATTTCTAGAGAAATATAAACCTCTTAGCTTAAATCAGGAAGAATTAGATACCCTGAACACACCAATAACAAGTAGCGAGATTGAAACGGTAATTTAATTATTACCAACAAAAAAAGACCAGGTCCAGATGGATTCGCAGTAGAATTCTTCCAGACATTCAAAAAAGAGTTGGTATCAAGCCTCAAGACAGAGAAAGAGGGAACACTCCCTAATCCATTCTATGTAGCCACCATCACCCTAATACCAAAACCAAGAAAGGACATAACCAAAAAAGAAAACTACAGACTGATATCCCTGATGAACATAGACACTAAAATCCTTAACAAAATACTAGCTAACCGAATCCAACAGCATATCAAAAAGATGATCCACCATGATCAAGTGGGTTTTATACCAGGGATACAGGGATGGTTAAACACACACAAGTCAATAAATGTGATACACCAAATAAACATAATTTAAAACAAAAGTCATATGATCATTGCAATAGATGCAGAGAAAGCACTCGACAGCATCCCTTTATGATTAAAACTCTCAGTAAAATTGACATACAAGGGACATACCTCAATGTAATGAAAGTCATCTATGACAAACCCACAGTCAACATAATACTGAATGGGGAAAAGTTGAAAGCATTCCCTCTGAGCACAGGAACAAGACAAGGATGCCCACTCTCACCACTCTTCTTCAACATAGAACTGGAAGCCCTAGGCAGAGCAAACACACAAGAGAGAGAGAGAAAAAAAAAGGGCATCCAAATTGGTAAAAAGGAAGTCAAACTGTCATTGTCTGCTGATAATATGATCATTTACCCCAAAAAGCCTAAAAACTCCTCCAGAAAGCTCCTAGAACTGATAAAAGAATTCAGCAAAGTTCCAGATACAAGATTAATGTACACAAATAAGTAGCTCTTCTATATACCAGCAGTGACCAAACAGATAATCAAATCAAGAACTTAAACCCTTCTACAACAGCTGGGAGAAAAAAAAAAAAAAAAAAAAACTTAGGAATATACCTAACCAAAGAGGCAAAAGACATCTACAAGGAAAATTACGAAACACTGCTGGAAGAAATCATAGATGACACAAATGGAAACACATCCTATGCTCATGGTGGGTAGAGTCAATATTGTGAAAATGACCATACTGCCAAAAGCAATCTACAAATTAAATGCAATCCCCATCAAAATACCACCATCATTCTTCACAGAATTGGAAAAAACAATTCTAAAATCCTTATGAAACCAATAAAGAGCCTGCATAGCCAAAGCAAGACTAAACAAAAAGAACAAATCTAGAGGCATCACACTACCTGATTTCAAACTATATTATACAGCCATAGTCACCAAAACAGCATCGTACTGATATAAAAATATGCATAAACATATGCATAAAAATACAAAAATATAGACCAATGGAACAGAATAGAGAACTCAGAAATAAACCCAAACACAGCCAACTGATCTTCAATAAAGCAAACAAAAACATAAAGTGGAGAAAGGACATCCTTTTCAACAACTGGTGCTGGGATAACTGGCTATCCACATGTAGGAGAATGAAATTGAATCCTCATCTCTCATCTTATACAAAAATCAACTCAAGATAAAGGACTTAAATCTAAGACCTGAAACTATAAAAATTATAGAAGATAACATTGGAAAAACCCTTCAAGACATTGGCTTATGCAAGAATTTCATGACCAAGAAACCAAAAGCAAATGCAACAAAAACAAATAGTTGGGACTTAATTAAACTAAACAGCTTTTGCACGGCAAAAGGAACAGTCAGCAGAGTAAACAGGCAACCCACAGAATAGGAGAAAAATCTTCACAATCTATACATCTGACAAAGGACTAATATCCAGAATCTACAACAAACTCAAAGAAATCAGTAAAAAAAAAACAAACAATCCCATCAAAAAGTGGGCTAAGGACATGAATACACAATTCTCAAAAGAAGATATACAAATGACCAACAAACGTATGAAAAAATCCTCAGGGAAATGCAAATGAAAACCACAATGCAGCTGGGTGTGGTGGCTCATGTCTGTAATCCCAGCAATTTGGGGGGCCTAGACAAGTGGATCAACTGAGGTCAGGAGTTTGAGACCAGCCTGGCCAACATGGTGAACCCCGTCTCTACTAAAAATACAAAATTAACTGGGTGTTATGGTACACGCCTGTAACTCCAGCTACTTGGGAGGCTAAGGCAGGAGAATCGCTTGAACCTGGGAGGCAGAGGTTGCAGTGAGCCGAGATTGCGCCATTGCACTCCAGCCTGGGCAACAAGAGCAAAACTCCATCTCAAAAAACAAAACAAAACAAAACAAAACAAATAAAACCCCACAATTAGATACCACCTTTACTCCTGCTAGAATGGCCGTAATGAAAAAGTAAAAAAACAGTAGATGTTGGTGTGGATGCAGTGATCAGGGAATACTTCTACACTGCTGGTGGGAATGTAAGCTAGTACAGCCACTATGGCGAACAGTGTGGAGATTCCTTAAATAACTAAAAGTAGAACTACCATTTGATCGAGAAATCCCACTACTATTGGGTAGGTGAAAAGAAGGCATTATACGAAAAAGATACTTGCCCACAGGTGTTTATAGCAGCACAGTTCGCAATTGCAAAATCATGGAACCAACCCAAATGCCCATCAATCAACGAATGGATAAAGAAATTGTTGTATTTATATATACATATATGATGTATATGTACTACTCGGCTGCAAAAAAGAATGAATTAATGGCATTTGCAGCGACCTGGCTGAGATTGAAGACTATTATCCTAAGTGAAGTGACTCAGGAATGGAAAACCAAACATCATATGTTCTCACTGATATGTGGGAGCTAAGCTATGAGGACACAAAGGTGTAAGAATGATACAATGGACTTTGGGGACTTGGGGGAAAGCATGGGAAGGGAATGAGGGATAAAAGACTGCAAATATGGTGCAGTGTATACTGCTCAGGTGATGGGTGCACCAAAATCTCACAAATCACCACTAAAGGACTTACTCATATAACCAAATTCCACTTGTAGCCCAATAACCTATGGAAAAATTTTTTAAAAAGAAATGACTTTTAGAATGTCACCCAGTTTAGATCAGGGAAGTAAATAAATAAGAGTGATTGCTTTGGAAGTGGAATCAAGAGAGAAAAATCCAGGAGAAAATGAGGAGAAAACTCAATAGCACTTGTTTGAAGTGTCCCTTTTTTGTGTGTCTGTATTCACTAATACACACAGGAAGTAATATATTAAGTAGAACTGAAGTAATAAGTGGTAGTTATGTGTCTTCCAGATTCCTCTGGTGCCATTAGAAGTTGCCAACAACCGGTGCTATGCTTTTTTTATGAAACGTTAAAATACGAAGCCACTATAACCCTAGACATAGTCAAATATAAAAGGCACACATGATACTAACATTGCAGAGCTCCTGAATTTTGTTCTAACATGCTCTATCTTACTGACCAAAATTTTTTCTAATTATTATTGTTGGAAAAACCATATTTAAATTTTAAATCTGCTGTTTCACTGAATTGCAATTTATGTAAGTATAAATCTTTAGAAGAAGCATAAAATCAGTACTTCTCTCTGAAATCACTATTATATACCAAAAGTACTACATAACAGGCACAATCACAAGAATCTTCCTACCGAACTCAGTGCACCAAAGAAAGTAAAAATATTTATAAATTTAGAACTAAAATTTTATTTTCTTAACTCAGATGAAGTAGAACAGTAAACACATCGAAGACAAAAAGATTATTTCTTCTTTTTGCATTATCTTTTTTTCTCACTCCTTCTCTCTCATGCACAAACACACACACAATACATAGACAAACATGCTTCCTATTTAAAGATACATTTGCTGATTGTGATGTGTATTCTTCTTCACTAAATCCCATCTGTAGTTTTTATAAGGTAGCATTCCATCAGGAGGTGCTTCATAGGAAGAAACAAAGAATGCTAGAATCACATAAGTTTCAGAAGCACTATTTGCCATATCACATTCTTAGAAATTCACAGTGCATGTTAGTGTAGTGAAGCCTTCCAGAGATCCTGAAGAAAAAACAAACAAACGAAAAAACATTGTTTAAATTGGAATATCCCAAATGTAGTTGACCACAAGCCATTTTTATACCTAATACCTAACACAACACCATAGTAGTCAGGACATGCTTGGTCATGCCGTAATAACAAGAAGCCCCAAAACATCGCTGACTTGCATTGTAAAATTTGTTTCTCACTTAATACTACATATCTAATGTGGCTTCGAGGAAAGTTATGCTCACTGTATTCACTCAGATAATCAGGTGAGTTGTTTTTTCTTTTCACAATCACTACAACGAGAAAG
This sequence comes from Trachypithecus francoisi, assembly GCF_009764315.1. Taxonomy (NCBI): domain Eukaryota; kingdom Metazoa; phylum Chordata; class Mammalia; order Primates; family Cercopithecidae; genus Trachypithecus; species Trachypithecus francoisi. The sequence continues at coordinate 47,702,036 of NW_022681472.1, forward strand.
AAATTCAGCAAATCACGCACTACTTTTAAAACTTCCTCCAAGTGCTCCAAGTGACATTACTCTTCTTCTTTTTTTTTTTTTTTAGTTAATCCCATTGGCCAAGGTGAATAATATTATTGCCATGCCCAACTTCAGTGTCAGAAGGGAAGGCTAATTCTACCATGTGTTCTGAAGAGAGGGAGTCAAATATTTTTGGTGAACAGCAGGACTACCACAAATAACACTTTGGAAAATGCTGGGCTGAAGAAACAGCTTTGGCACCTTTTATTCAATCACTCAGTGAACATACAAAATAAATACTCCTGTCAAGATAATCATTCTGGGGTTTGCCCAGTCGTCAGCATTGCCAACTTGGCTTCTTGGCTTTACCAGCTGCATAATGTGGTCTGTTCCAAGACAGTTGCCCCATCTGTGACTCAAATCCTGCCCTTTGCTGATGTTGCTTCCTGGCAAATGATGATCATGATAATCACATAAAGCAGTTGTTCACCCATCTGCCTTGATACCAGCATTCCAACATACATTATCTCCTCTAAACCTGTTTTAGTTCTTATCTCATAGTCTCTGTCTTAGTGTATTCAACCTGCCATAGCAAAATGTCATAAACTGGGTGACTTGAAAACAACAGGAGTTTATTTCTCACAGTTCTAGAGGCTGGGAAATCCAAGATCAGGGCACCAGTAGATTTGGCATTTTTGACATTTGGTATAGACCTGGCCCATTTTCTGGTTCGTAGATGTCACCTTCCCACTGTGTCCTCACATGGTGAAAGGGGCATGGCAACTCTCTAGGACCTCTTTCATAAGGGCACCAATTCCATTTATGAGGGCTCTGCCCTCATGATCTAATAATTACTTCCCAAAGACCCCACCTATTAATACCATCACCTTGTTGGTTAGCGTTTCAACATATGAATTTTGGGGTAACACAGACATTCAGATCATAGCAATCTCTAATGTTATTTTCAGAAAAGAGCTATTAATATATTACTTGTCAGAGACCAATATATTGTAGTGGCCTCCATCCATTACAAATTAGACATGTACAAAATAATATTAAATAGTGTAAGGGACTGCTTCCTTATTTCTAAAGTTTTTAGATCTAGGAAAAGACGTTTCCAAAGCAGAGCTTGCTCCAAGGGAGAAAAGGACAACATGTAGGTGGGGCTTGATTTCACTTCCCTGGCTTCAACTGCCCCGCTTCTGGATTAATCTCCCTTGCATACTTGGGTTTCATATATTACTTTGCCTATACTAAAAGTTCTGTGGTTAAAAAAATATATATTTTACCTATTGACTAAATATTCTTTAAGGTCCTTTTCAGTCTTGATATTTTAACATACTCCAATCACCAATAAGAAGAGATATTTGACATTCAGTATAGACAGGACAAATGGTCAGTTCAGCTGATGTGAGTTGCTTTCCCCAGGTGAACCATGGTTAGTTCAGTTTTAGTATGACTTTCTGATGACAAAGAGGGTAACATGCTGCCAAGAATATGAAGCTGTGCTGATTTCTTTGCTTCTGTGTCTGCTACGTAACACTAGTTATTCTTCAAAAACTTGAGGAGCTTAGCTTATACCCCTAAAGAGACACAAACCAATGAAGTCAAACTAAAGACACACAGCTGGTACAGAATGTGCACAAGGTCCAGAACCACCATGTGCAGAGGTGACCCCTGAACTCCCGTGCAGTCTTTTCAGCTTCACCTAAGTCTGACTTAGGTGATGACACAAATAATCCAAAGGATCCTGGAATCAAGCCCTTATTGAGGACTGGAGGCTTAGATCCACCTAGCTTGAACAATGAAGCTTGGTATTTGGATGTTCTTCACTGCCCATTCCTTCTAAGAGTTATTTTAAATAAGGCCACCAAAGTTTACTATAAAGATCATGAAAGAGTTTCATCCAAGTGACAATTCTGATATGTTGAGAATACTGCTGGAGATTGGATAAGGAAAGGATTCTGAGGTCAAGCACAGACCCAGCAGAAAATAATGCCATTATTCATTAGTGATGTCAGCATGGCAGTGCTCATGCCACATATTTGTCATCCTGAGGTCCTTCTGATTCCATCACAAACTTCCATCATCAAAATAACGACCTTCAAAGCAGTCCTTTTGTGTTTCCTATAACTGGAAGAGAAATGAATGATATTCAAAGCATTAACACTCAAAATCCAGAGCAATAATAATGGATAATCAACAAGGTGTCATAAATTGAATCTTATACTACTGCTTTGTGTTATTTTACCTTTGAATGGAGAATACATACTCTGTGTTTTTCACCTTTACTAAAAATATTTAACTGGTATCATTTCTGTTGATTGTATGAGAATTCACATTTATTCCTTTAAAGTCAAACAGCAATGCATTGACGTTCTCTTCCCATTATTTTCTTTAATAAGTTTTTATGTTTAGAAATAAAAACTTACAGGCTAAAATGTAAGACCATGGTAATATAGTTAGAGATAAATATTATTACTCCATAAATATTGATTATTTATAGGCCTTCCATCTGAACAATTTACAAGCCCAAAACGTAATCCCAATCCAGAAAACTGAGGTAGATTAAACCAGTTTGCTTCTGTTAGGTTAATCAGTCAATCTACTTTAAAAATGAAACTTCCAGATATGAATATTTATATTTCTTTTCTTTTTTTGTGGGGGGGTGGGTGGATGGAGTCTTGCTCTGTCACCCAGGCTGGAGTGCAGTGGTGTGATCTTAACTCATTGAAACCTGCATCTGCAGGGTTCAAGCGATTCTCCCGCCTCAGCCTCCAGATAGCTGGGACTACAGACGCAAGTCACCATGCTGGGCTAATTTCTGTATTTTCTTTTAATAAAGTCGGGTTTCACCATGTTGGCCAGGCTGGTATCAAACTCCTGACCTCAGGTGATCTGCCTGCCTCAGCCTCCCGTAGTGTTGGGATTATAGGTGTGAGGTACTGTGCCTGGCCAAGAAGATTTATATTTCTGATCATTAATATTATTCATATCTAAATAAGCAGAATCTGGGTTTCTTTCTGTTCATTTTAACACAAAGATGCTCTCCAGTATACGACAGCAGCCAAATCCAGCTATCATATTTATTCAGAATGAGCAAGAACTGAGACATATCTCTTCATAAGATAATTTTTGGTTGGGATTTACACTCATTGTCTGTGTGAAACCCGTTAGGAATCTCACAGAAGATTCAGACGGCAAAAAATTCTAAGCAAAATGCTGGATGCTGCTCCATCCCAATTTTGGAACTCAGCTCTACTTCTCAAGACCAAAAAAGTGAAATAGGGTGCTGAAGATAAGTTAGTTGTTCACAAAATTGTATCTCATTTCTTTCTGGGCACAAGATTACACAACATATCCAAGCATTCCTTGCACTTAAATACAGCTATATGAGAGCAAATTGTATTCAATAGATTGTGGGCAGAGTGGCACATGCCATTCCCAGGCCTGGCCTCCTACACATAACCATCTGTTCTCCTTTCCCATTCTTGGTCTAAATGGAGGGAACTCCAAGAACCCAAAGAGATAAAACGCAGAAGGATCTAGGTCCCTTAGTTGCACATGGATGATAAGTGAACAAAAATGAGTAGACTGTTTCCTAAGTACTAAATAAACTGTAAATGTGTTAAGCCTACCTCTGAGATTTTAGAGTTTTTTTTTTGCAACAGTTATTCTGTCTTGACTAACCCAGCTAGTAAAACACAACGAACCAGTGATGATCTGGATCATATTGCCTCCATTAAGATTCCTGGATAATAAGCCAATAAATAATAATTATTATTAACACATCATAAATATCAATGTGAATACCTATTTGTGGCACCATAAGGACAGCTTACATTTGCTAAGCAGTCTTCATATGCCAAAAAAAGGTATAATTTTGCTATCCGTATTTACGGATCATAAATGAAAAGTCAAATGATTAAACAACCGGATCAAGATCCAGATCTGTCAGTAAGTGGACCTTTAACTCAACTCCAACCTTTTTTTATTTTAATTCCTGAATTGTTAGGCACCAAGCCACATTGCCTCTCAGTTCTCACACTCATCCTGACCCACTTTTCTGACAATCATACAATCAAATTGACCTGTCTGCTTTATCACATCAGAGTATGCCTACCAATTGATATGATTCATTGTACTTGATATTCCTAAATTTTAAACCTGTTGAAAATTATAGCTTTGAAGTTTAAATCTATAATCACCAAAGAGATTGCTTGCAAGTAGCATAACCCACTTAAGCTAGTTTAAGTAGAAAAAGAGTGTATCACAGCACATTAGGAAATTCAGAGGCTTCAGGAGGCTTATCAGATTATATCCAAGAACAATTCCCAAATCGTACACTGAGCCTAACCAGTAGAGGTCCTTCTGGGTACAGGCATGGCTGGTCACACAGTGGCCACTGCATTTGTGCATATCATCACTATTCCAGGGACATCTGCCATTACCGCTCCAAAATGCCTGATATCTCTCCTCTGTGCTTTGCCACTCTCATGAGAATATGGATTCTATGAAGCAACTGCACCTAGTTCTTCATATTGTTTCCTTCTAAGTAAAACAATCTCAGGAGAATAGCACTGTTGGGCAAAGCCTACATCCTAGCTGGAGGCTGGGAAATCGAGTTCTGGTTTCCACTGAGTAGGTGGATCTCATAGTGGAAAACCCCTCAAACATAAGAAGCCTGTTTAAAAGATTCTTGGTGACCGAAACACATGTCCACTGAAATGACAATGTAAAGTCATAAAACCAAAATTATGGGGGAACCGAAACAATGCTTCTTTTAGAGGAAGCTGTTTCAGAGAGAGAGTAGAGCAGGGATCCAGGGGGGAAAAGCAGCAGCCTCAGGAAAGACAGGGCTGCTGCATGATGACTCCTAAGTTTTGGTGAAGTCTGGCTGTCCTCGCTCTGATTCGCTTCCATGTGTTTTTATAATATGAGGTCTCTGCAGTTCTTAAATGGCAAGTTCATAAATACATGCCAGGCAGTAAACACCTTCAAAATATTGACATGAATAAATAAATCTTAGAGTAAGATTCTCAGAGCTAATGTAAGCAGAAAAATAGCTTATTAAAGGGATATTATTATAACAGAAAACTCACAGAAGATTCATGAGGCTTAAAGGAGGGAGCAAGATGGAGAATTTTGTTTCTAACGGATATAGAAAGAACTCTTACATAGTGTTTAAGAAGATCAAACTTAGACAGTCCACACAATCGATTTGAATTCTGGCTCCACCCATTGACATCACTTCACGAAGTTGTAAATTCCATGAAATTATGGGTCATGTCTCACTCACATTTGTGCCAATTATAGTCCCTGCCTTGCCACAGAACTTAGCAGTTAATATTTTTTAATGAATTCTTTCAACTGGTAGTAGCAAAAAAGAAAACGGATTTCATTTATTTAGATTAAATAGAACAAATAAGTGACTAGTCAGTAACTGGGAAGAAAAATGCATTGACAATATGGGTTTCCAACAACTCCAGAATGCTTGGGTTTATCATTTCTAGTAGGGTTGTTTTAGGGAATCAATTTTGTATAATTTTTAATTGCCACACATGCACAAATTGGCCTCAAAACACCATGTAATGATTACAATGGCTATAAATCACACTGACTGTGACATTGCTTCTCCTAAGTCCAGAAGTTAGTTAACATATAATATTCACTACTCTCTCTTTCCAATGTTTGTGTCCAAACATTGTTTCTTAAGTAGCCATATTGATTGTATTGATTAATACTCCTGGTAGAAATGATGAAAAATATTGATTTGCTCTTGTAAACCTCAGCTAAAACTAAAATATCTAGAGTATTGCTTCCTTGAACTCCATAAGAGCTCTCTTCTCAGACTTCTTCCATTCTTGCTGATTACATCTACAGATGGAAATCAGGTGTGAAAATCCATTAAGATGCTTCACAACAAGACAAACTTTGACTCATATTGAACTCTCATGTTCTCTCTTCCTTAATTAAGGCACAAGAACATTTTTACCATGGTGAGAGAATGACTTAGATTATGGATCTTATTCCTTCTAATGGCATTCATTTCACCCAATTGGGGGATAATACATTTCTTACTTCATTGCTTTGCAAAGAGCCTCTTACTCAGGTTTCTTCCAAGGGAAGAATAAAGAGCATGGTTTTACTTATAAAGAGCTCTCAGTTATCCATGCCACAAAAGAAAAATGAAGCATACAGCTGTTCTCCCAAAATTATAACATATTTTTCACTAAACATTTTAAAACACAAATAAAGAATACCATTTAAATGAATTAGTGACACAGAATCTTATTTTAGAGCTGGAATAACCTTTAATGTTTGCAGCACAAAAAAGCAGTTGTGAGCATAGGCTTTGGAGTCAGATAACCTGGGTTAAAACCTCAGCTTCACATTTACCAGCTGTGTTACCTTAGGCAATTTACAAAACATCCTGTGCCTCAATATTTTCTTCTGTATACTTTTAATTTTAAGTATACAAATAAATAATAAAATATAAGCAAGTTTAGGATAAATAAAAATAATAAAATGTAACAATAACTGTAATAATTCCTTTCTCATAGGCTTGTTATGTAGGTTAACTGAGATAATGCAATCCAGCACTTAGCAGTCAATACATGTTCATTCTTTTGTGTTTCACACTCTATGCACTTCTGTCCCCAAAAGTCATAGCAAGTTAAAAGAAAACAAACAAACAAACAAACAAACAAAAAATAGTTTTCTACAGCCTTTCCTGATCTTTAGTAATTAGATGAATAAGCCTCAGAATTTTTGTTTTCTAAGGCTTCACCGACAATGTGCGATGTGAAAAAAATGTCATTGATCTCTATGGAGAAAAAAAAAAAGAAAGCCAAAATGCAGAATTGATTCAGACTGATAGTTTAGTATAAAGATGCAAACAGGACAGTCCTCACGGTTCACATTTGCCAGTTCATTTTCACCAAACACATTCACAATAGCAGGATCACTAAATGAATATTCAGCCCACGAGTGTTTAGCTTTTGTGGATTCCCAAATTAAAATGATTACTAAGAACAAAAAATCATTATTACTAATATCCATGATAAAGACTGGGTCTACTTACTTGTACAGAAGTAGACACTTTATAAGGAAAAAGAAGAGCATTAGGAATTTGAAAACCCAGTAAATGCAAATTAGATTGCATTTTACAAAATACGGCTGCTTTCATTTTCAACAAATTTCCAGGGATTCCAGGGAATCAGAAAAGGAATCAGAAGGAATAGCCAAGCCATTTTCACTCCTGAATTATCTTCCTGCCTGTTTTTATATTTAGATTTTTAAAAATGCAGTAACAATTATAACAGCTTTCAATTATTGGGTACTTACTATGAGCCAGGCATTCTGCTAAGTACTGTATATGCATTATTTCATTTGATCCCCACAACATACAGATGAGGAAGTCAACATCATTTTTCTATGTTTGCAGATGAGGAAACTAAACATAGAAAGGCTGAGTTCCTTGTCTAGGATCCTAGAGCCAGTAAACGGTTCTTCAGTACATTGGCTACGTCCAAAGCCAGGTTCGTTAGCCACTAATGCAAGCTATTAATACCTCTAGATAAAGAACACACTGAGTAACCCAAAGACTTCCAAGTATTTTGTCTATCCTGGAGCTTTGAGTCCAGTGAATACAGAGGGGCTGATACCAGCTTGGGGAGCAGATGTGTAGATGAACTAACTCCATTCTTTTCCATACACCCCTTCTCCATTGCCAGATGTGGACCTGAGGTTGTAGTTCTCGGAAGCTATCCTTCTCTCTCGATGCCACCAAAGGATAACAGCTTGCTAATGAGGCACTTACCTTAGAGGTCCTGATGCTAAATCCTGGGAAACATGGCTAGACCATAAGATTACTCAGAGAAAGTAACCCCTTTGAAAACTGCTCCTTTACCTAAGTCTTGAAGCTGCTATGGATTTTACTGATTTCAAGCAATTGAAAGGCATTCAACTAAGGAGAGGCAGTGTATTACATAGGAATAAAGCTTCAAAAGCAGTCCTGGGACGATATGAGGTTTTTCTGCTAGTTATCATAATGACAAAAAAAGTAACTTATGAGGTTTTTCTGCTCATTACCATTATAATGACAAGACTTAACTCACCTGAATCCCTCTCTCTCTCTCTCTCTCTCTCTCTTTTTTTTTAAGACAGTCTCAGTCTGTCGCTCAGGCTGGAGTGCAATGTTGCAATCTAGGCTCACTGCAACCTCCACCTCCTGGGTTCAAGCGATTCTCATGCCTCAGCCTCTCAAGTAGCTAGGATTACAGTTATGCACCACCAAGCCTGGATAATTGTGTGTGTGTGTGTGTGTGTGTGTGTGTGTTTAGAAGAAACAGGGTTTTGCCATGTTAACTAGGCAGGTCTCGAACTCTTGGCCTCAAGTGACCCGCCTACACTGGCCTCCCAAAGTGCTGGGATTACAGGTGTGAGCCACTGTGCAAGGCTTGAATGTATCTCATTTATAATAATGAAATAGTATTATTTCATTTATTATGTGACACATTTTTTGGATTTTAACTTTTGAAATCTGAGGCTTTTTTTTTTTTTTTTTCTTACAGAGTCTCACTCTGTTGCCCAAACTGGAGTACTGTGGTGCAATCACAGCTTACTGCAGCCCCTATCTCCTGGGCTCGAGTGATCCTCCCACTTCAGCCTCCTGAGTAACTGGGACTATGGGTGCCTGCCACGGTGCCTAGCTAATTTTTTTCTGGTTTTTTTTTTTGTACAGAATAGGTCTCACTATGTTGCTCATGCTGGTCCTGAACTCCTGGCCTTAAGTGATTCTCTTGCCTCAGCCTCCCAAAGTCCTGGGATTAAGGTGTGAGTCACCACATCAAGGCTCTGAGGTATCTTATAGCCAATAAATAGCATCTTCCAATGTTTGCTGGTCAGGCAGCAGTAGTGAGGTATTTGTCATGATTTGTGAATCTGCAAAAAATATTCGCAGAATGGATAGCAATGGAGATGATAGAGCATTTGCTCCTTGAATCCCAAGGCACTATACCAGAAAGTATGGGAAGATGAAAGATAGGAATGCTTACAATGCGGTTAGAGACACAAAGAATAAACACATAAAATGTTTACCATAAATTCATGTTTAATTCATTGTATTATTCTCATCTACTCCCAAAAAGGATTTGGGACAAAAAGAGGTTAGGTAGTTTTGTCCAGGGTCATTACAGTTAGGCAGACTGGAAAATGATCTAATTCTTATCCTATGCTATTCTTAACCACTCTAACTCCCCATTCTCCAACTGCCCACAATGCTGGAAGAAGCAGCATGGCACAATGTGAAGAGCTCAGAAAATGAGACGATATTGTTTGTGCTGAAAAGGAGGAGGAAGTGGGGTTGTTAAGTCAACGTGTACTCTTCTCACTGGAGAGGACTATCAAAAGCACTCTAATGGTGAAGAAGGTGTGAGCAAAGGCACAAGAAGAAGAAAGATAATTTGTAGGAACTGTAAGTTAGTAAGGCTGACAATAAAGTTTGTAAGGGTAGTAGTGGGACCTAGAGGTGGAAGGAAAGGAGAAGGAATCTGAAATCCAGACAGTGACTTTCAGCCTTTATTCTGAAGACAGCTGCTATGGCCTGAATGTTTGTGTCCTTTCAAAATTTATGTGTTGAAACCTAATTCCCAATGTGACAGTATTAGGTGATGGGGCCTTGTAAGAAGTAATTAAGTCATGGCCAGGTGCGGAGGCTCACGCCTGTAATCTCAGCACTTTGCGGGGCAGAGGCAGGTGGATCGCCTGAGATCAGGAGCTCGAGACCAGCCTGGCCAACATGGTGAAACTCCATCTCTACTAAAATTACAAAAATTAGCCAGGCATGGTGGCGTGTGCCTATAGTCCCAGCTACTCAGGAGACAGAGGCAGGAGAATTGCTTGAACCTGGGAGGCAGAGGTTGCAGTGAGCTGAAATTGTGTCTTTGTACTCCAGCCTTGGCAGCAAGAGGGAAATTCTGTCTCAAAAAAAAAAAAGGAAGAAGAAATTAAGTTATGAGGGCTCTGCCCTCGTAAGTGGGATCTGTGCCTTTAGAAAAGAGGCTGAAGGGAGAGTGTTTGCCCCTTCCAGCAAGCGAGGACACACAGAAAGCACCATCTATGAAGCAGAGTGAGCCCTCACCAGACACTCAACTTGCTGGTGCCTTGATCTTGGACTTCCAAGCCTCCAGAACTGTGGAGCAATACATTTCTGTTTATAAGTTACTCATCTAATGTATTTTGTTATATCAGATGAAATAAATGGAGACAACTGAGCTGCCAGCAAAGGTTTCTGAATTTATCTACTTTTAAAAGTTGAACTTGGGGAAGACTGGTCTGTTACGCGTATGCAGTTGGAGATGCTGAGCTAACTTCTGTGCTTTGTAAATGAAACACAACGGGAGAGACTGGTGAGATTTCTTTCTATGTGGGGCCTTGGTTGTGACAGACGTGATAGAGGAAAGGGAAAAATATGTTACAGAAATTCATATTAATAAGTGCCTGTGAAAATGTTCAAATAAGATTGGGAAATGTTAGAATACACAAAACTCCCTGATTATTCCATTGTTAGACTTTTCAGATCCTTTAGGGCAGCAGTCCCCAATCTTGTTGGCACCAGGAACTGGTGTCATGGAAGACAATTTTTCCACCGACCAGGGTAGGAGGATAGTTTTGGGATAATTCAAGTGCATTACATTGATTGTGTATTTTATTTCTATTATTGTTACATTGTAATATATATGAAATAATTATACAACTCACCATAACGTAGAATCAGTGGGAGCCCTGAGCTTGTTCTCCTGGAACTAGAGGGTCCCATCGAGGGGTGATGGGAAACAGTGACAGATCACCAGGCATTAGATTCTCATAGGGAATGTACAACCTAGATCCCTCGTGTGCACACTTCACAATAGGGTTCACGCTCCTAGCTGCCACTGATTTATACATGATATAAATGATGAATTGATGGGTGCTGACGAGTTGATGGGTGCAGCACAACAACATGGCACAAGCATACATATGTAACAAACCTGCACGTTATGCACATGTACCTCAAAAAGCTTATCCACCATGATCAAGTGGGCTTCATCCCTGGGGTGCAAGGCTAGTTCAACATATGCAAATCAATAAACATAATCCAGCATATAAACAGAACCAAAGACAAAAAACCACATGCTTATCTTAATAGATGCAGAAAAGGCCTTTGACAAAATTCAACAGCCCTTCATGCTAAAAACTTTCAGTAAATTCGGTATTGATGGAACATATCTCAAAATAATAACAGCTATTTGTGACAGACCCACAGCCAATATCATACTGAATGGGCAAAAACTGGAAGCATTCCCTTTGAAAACTGGCACAAGACAGGGATGCCCTCTCTCACCACTCCTATTCAACGTAGTGTTGGAAGTTCTGACTAGGGCAATCAGGCAAGAGAAAGAAATCAAGGGTATTCAGATAGGAAAAGAAGAAGTCTAATTGTCCCTGTTTGCAGATAACATGATTGTATATTTAGAAAACCCCATTGTCTCAGCCCAAAATCTCCTTAAGCTGATAAGCAACTTCAACAAAGTCTCAGGATACAAAATTAATGTGCAAAAATCACAAGCATTCTTATACACCAGTAACAGACAAACAGAGAGCCAAATCAGGAATGAACTTCCATTCACAATTGCTTCAAAGAAAATAAAATACCTAGGAATCCAGCTTACAAGGGATGTAAAGGACCTCTTCAAGGAGAACTACAAACCACTGCTCAGTGAAATCAAAGAGGACACAAACAAATGGAAGAACATACCATGCTCATGGATAGGAAGAATCAATATCGTGAAAATGGCCATACTGCCCAAGGTTATTTATAGATTCAATGCCATCTCCATCAAGCTGCCAATGAGTTTCTTCACAGAATTGGAAAAAACGGCTTTAAAGTTCATATGGAACCAAAAAAGAGCCTGCATTGGCAAGACAATCCTAAGTCAAAAGAACAAAGCTGGAGGCATCATGCAACCTGACTTCAAACTATACTACAAGGCTACAGTAACCAAAACAGCATGGTACTGGTACCAAAACAGAGATATAGACCAATGGAACAGAACAGAGTCCTCAGAAATAATACCACACATCTACAGCCATCTGATCTTTGACAAACCTGAGAAAAACAGGAAATGGGGAAAGGATTCCCTATTTAATAAATGGTGCTGGGAAAATTGGCTAGCCATAAGTAGAAAGCTGAAACTGGATCCTTTCCTTACTCCTTATATGAAAATTAATTCAAGATGGATTAGAGACTTAAATGTTAGACCTAATACTATAAAAACCCTAGAAGAAAACCTAGGTAATACCATTCAGGACATAGGCATGGGCAAGGACTTCATGTCTAAAACACCAAAAGCAACAGCAACAGAAGCTAAAATTGACAAATGGTATCTAATTAAAGTAAAGAGCTTCTGCACAGCAAAAGAAACTATATGTTTCTCACCAGTAACCACAGTCAACCACCACATAATGAACTAGACAGTTCCCTCCCCAGTTTGACATTGATACCTTCTGATACTAATAAACAGTGGTCAACTTGCCACCTCATCACCGTCTGATCAAACTATATATGGTTCCATCTTCCCGTTCTGACCCATTCCTCCAGCCTGTTAAATCATTTTCCTCGCTTTCTCTTCCTCCAGCCAATTTGTTCATTTCTGGGTAAAATGACACCACATTATTCTAGCTGCAGACTCACAATTTATTTACAATTAACATTTACTGAGTGCAGTTGGCCCTGTATTAGGCACTGAAAATGAACACCAGACACCAAGGCGTTAGCACAGGAAACTAAAAGCAGATATTCCTTCTTTCACCTGCCCTCCATTTTCTTCCCTTTCAAATGTTATTTTTATTATTGTTAAGTTTGATAATCAGATCGTCTTGATCTCAAGGCATTCTCATAGGCTCCCCATGTACAATCTCAAAGTTCTCAACAAATGCTATTTGAATCTGAAAATTCCAAAAGAAAATAACTTTGGTCCTACCTCCTTGGTTGTGTGGCTGGAGAAGTGGGATAAGAAAATACATGTCTGCATTCCTCTGTTTCCCCAGTGTGACTGAGAATAGACTGACCAAGGACAGGCTTAGGCAAACACAACTTTATTTATTCACCTTGGAATAAGGGTATAGACACCCATACAGAACAGCACTTCTTTGCTCATTTCTTCCCCATCCATTCCAGGGAAATAGCTAAATGTTCTTTCATGGGAGACACATCCTTTTATAATGTTATCAAATACATCATTAACACTTCTAAAAAAATGGCGTCCACCATCTAGAAGTCTCATATTGTTTGCGTAAAATAAAACTGTTTCCTATTTGTCCAACATATCCACTTGAATGAAACGTCACAGAGGCGTTTGCAGTAACTTCTTATAAGGGAACTACGTCAATGGCTTCCGTTTCTATCTGCTAGTTTCTGGCCTTTTTCACTTTGAAGAGAAAATAAGATGCATTATCACATTAAAAATAGGCAACTTGGGTCAGACTAGCCTTTCTTCTTTGGAAAAAAAAACAAATAACTATGAAATTAAATATCCAACCCTAACTGTCCAAAGCATGGGAGTGAGGGTGTTTCCACTATTTAAGAAAAAAAAACTGTTCTGATATATATTTTTTCCTGGTGTGCACTACCAAGTTATTGGAAAAGCTACATTTCCCACGACGACAAGTTAGAGAAGCCCAGCCTTGAAACAGGGACCCAGGTGGCACAAGAAGGAAACTGAAGGGCTCCAAGTCACCCTCCCATGTAATCAGCATTCACCTTCGTGACCTTTCTCCAGACATGGCTCTTGCACCTGCTGTGTCATCCTTGATTTTTTGCAAGGATTATTTTGGCCTATAAAGTTAGAACATTCAGAGGAAATGGGAATTTCTGCTACAACACAGTATATAAGATATTAATCTGTGTTTCGAAAACTATACATAAAAATTAACAGCATTTACAGAGTAGGGGAGAAGGGTTTGGTTTTCAAACTCTAACCAACTTTGTAACTAGAGAACGAAAAAATATGTGTCAGAGGGGATAACCGGATGTCCCAGCAAGTTGGAGATAGCCACAGCGGATATTAACTACATAACCAAGAGTGACACTGCTAG
>NW_022681472.1:47721174-47766174 GCF_009764315.1 Trachypithecus francoisi
GATTCTATTCCCTGCTCCTTCAGACTAGACAGGGTGAGGCAAGTCCTTTAATCTCTCTTTGTCTTTAGTTCTTTCACTGCAGCTATTCAGTGAACCTTACAACCAAATGCTAGGACTGTGTTGGAACAACCCCTTTACCTCAGCTCCCTGGAGGACAGGATCCTTGGTTTGTTTTTTCTCCCCATATCTGAAGCACCCAGAATGGTGACTGATAGACAGTAAGTGTTCAATAAGTATTTGTGAAATGAATGAACTAGACTATGCCTCATTTGGCTTTCAGAAATGAGAAATGCTAAAACTAGCCAAATAACAATTCTATTTGCACCCAGTTCTTTACAGCCAATGGAGTTGCTCTCCTGCTCCTTTGTGCCTCAACAACTCTTGGAAGTCAGAAAAGCAGAGGGAACTGGGGCTCATCTGGGAGTGATGAGAACAAAACTCAAACCCTAGCAAGTTCGCTGCCAGTTGTGGCAGTGTTTTGCAAGACATGAGAAAAGTGGGAATGAGGCTGCCAACAGGATTTAAACTTTAAGATAAATGCATCATGAATTAGAGCACAAACATACCAGAGACAGAAGAGCACCTTTTGGGGATAGGTCCTAGGCAGGCAAGGAGGAATGAGGAGGAAACTAACTTTCAGGGGTCCTCCTATGAGTGTAGTGGGGAGGGAGACCTCAGAAAGCTGACTTTAAATGTTTAAATGTTCCTAGTTTCTTTGGCAAGACAAACCCCATTATGCAAAGCTATAGTAAGTGATCTTAGCTTTATGCCATTCAACTTTTTATTCTTAATCTTCATTGGTTTTGATTACATCCTTGAAAAACAAACTTCTGACTACAATCTGGTAACCCCAAACAGCTGATGCCATGTGCTTGTGTGATAAGAGAGATTTTTAAAGCCCTGACATAAGTAGATATTCACAGGTTTCCCTACTGTGTTCTCTACATTTGCTTTGCTTCCAGCATGCTAGTTGTGTGGCTTAAGGCAAGCTCATGAGCTGCTGACAATACTATATTCCTAGGAAATGTCAGCCCATCACCCTGTGTATGGCTTTACCGCTGTGCAAAACATGCAAGGGAATTTTTAGTAGCCATCCTAACACTGTTAACAAATCAACGGGCTCCCAGAGGCTTTCATGTGCTGAAAACCTTTGAACTCAAGAACTCCAATGTAAAACTTTTAGAAAGAACCCAGCTCCATGTTTTTATTTCTTTAACCATTAGACATTACTATGTTCAGCAGAAAAGCTCAAACAAAAAAACAGAAATAAAAAAGAAAAGAAATTACAATCCCACAAGGAAAAACAAAACAAAAACTTAAAATCTCAAACTCTGGCCAATACAGGTGTTTTAAGTGAACATTGCTGAGGAAATCTAGAAACTTAGTTGATATGTCAAAAAATTTCATAGGTTAAAATAAAATTTAAGTGAATAGTCAGTAGTAGAAGAAAATAATTTATTCCTACTTCATTTAAGAAACTATCTCAAAAGATGAGAAGCTCTGATCAGAAGTTTCATTACCATAACTAGAAGTCTTTCTTTCTCAAAATTAATTCAACTGTATTGCATGCATGTACAATGGTTTCACAAAGATGTAAGCAAATGTGGGCCTGGCCCATCCTTCAAAGCCGCGAGGTATAATACTCAGTGCTGAGAGTGAAGTTAACTTCCTTGAGGTTTAGGCTTTTAGAATAATGCCAGCTGGATCCTGGAACAAGCTCAGCAAATAAGCGATATTCCTAAATTACATCAGAATATTCCAATTAGAGAACAGAGACTCACATCCAAAACAATATTTTAAGGAAATTAAACATCTAATCTGAGTCAAGTGGCTTCTTTAGGAAATACCCTGGTGTGAGTCCTATCCGTTTTTTGGCAGAGGCCCGTTTTGGCAGACACAGGGTGGTAACTGTCCAATACTCAATGGCTCCTTCAGATTGAAATCAGATGTCTGCAACATTCTCAATTTAAACTGATTAAACACACAGACTAAACCAGGTAATTACAGATACATGTGCTGGGAAGTGGGAAGGGAGACAGAATGGGGGCTTCTTTATTTTTTAAAGTGTTTTCAAAGATGGGAACAATTTTACAAATAAAAAAGTGGAATTGTGCCAAATACAGAAACAGATGTTTTGGATCGTGAAGCTGCTGGGAATTGAGCCTTCTTGCCTAGTATTGTCTGGTTCTGATCCAGGAGTTAAGGGGTCTGGCTAGTTTTACCTCTAGTTTCATTCTGAAGTTGTTTGATACTATCCATTTACCACCCACCACTGGGACAAAAAACAAAAAAACAAACAAACAAAAAAAACAACAACCTTCAGCTGTAGGAAGTTACAAAAGGAGCAATTTTAATGATCTAGTTAAAAAAAGTCTGCAAATTTTTATTTGACACTGCATTGCCGTGAATGTACAGGAGACTTTAGTGAGTGTTCAACTAACAAACGCTCCAATGTGCATATTCATTCTTAATAGCTCATTAGAAAACTGAAAGAGCAATTTCTATTAATATATTTCTTTTGGATGCTCTAGAATTTCCTGTTGGCTAATCCATACCTGCGAGATTGATGCCTGATCAGTGGTACTCAGCCCCTGAACAGTCACAATTCTGGAAACAGCGGAAGGTACAGAATCTTGTGAGTACTCCAATTTGGATCATTCTAAGCTTTCTACTGTTCACAAAGGTGGACATTGCAAATTGTGTCTAACAGCCACACGTCTATCCACAAGGGCTGGGATAAAGGCAGTCAATGGCTTAATCTAATTTTACATGTTTCAATTTGTGCATTTTATATTCAAGATAGTATTTCCTGATAATTGTTTTATTTATTTATGTTATTTTTAAATGACTGAGCTTCCCTTTCAGGCCTCTAAGGAGTGATGTGACTGAAATTACCACAATACTGTAGAAAGCTCACAGATATCCATTTCATAGCAAATTTCATTCCCAAAGCTCATAGCACTTTATAGTCTTCCCTTATTTGTGATAATGTTATTCCCTTTATGTCATAAACATATTTTCCTCCCTATCTGAAAAATAAGAATAAGTCAATTGACCAAAGTTAGGTTGTGACTCAGATGAAGAATTTGTGGCTGAACATGAACATCCCCTTTGCTAAATATACTAAATACAAGGCTAGATACAGAATCAATGGATTGAAGCTTTTGAATGCCAATGCTGCATAATGAAGGTGTTTGACACTTTGTTTCAAATCAGCATTTCTCTTTGTCCCTAAGAAAAATATTTAGAGAATAATCTTTCTCTTATATAGGCATATATCCTTTCTGGTTCTTACTGCAGAAAAATCTTTCTCTGAAGGACAAAATATCTTTTATTTTGTCTCTGAACTGCTTTAAGTCTCTCCAGATCTTACATATCTATAATTCTCCAGAAAAACTTGCACAGAATTGATGTGTAATAAATTTAAATATAATAGAATGATGGTAACTGAAACTCCTCAAATGTTAAAAATCCTACAGAAGGCAACACATTGACTTAAATTCACATTAAGATCACATCATCATCTACTTACATTGCACTTGACAATTTAAAATCATTTTCACATGATTGCAGTTTCAGAAATTGGGGCTCTCAAAATAAATAATTTTCACCGTAAAAGGTTTGCCCCAAGTCACAAAAATACAAAATTACATAGCCAAAGTTTGATTCACCCAGATGTTTGGATTACAAATTAAAAATACTCTTTCCAAAATGCCACACTTTGTCAATTTCAGATCTTTTATTAGCTCTCATTGTGGCAGGAACAGGTTAGCAGGCACTTAACTCCCAAAAATGGACAGAAATTGAACCATAAAGTTAGAGACAGCAAAGACGAGGTGTCAGAGTGTGTAATGAAATGGCACAGGCTTCAAAAGCCAGGCCAATTTCATTTCCAACTTCATCACTTCGTGGCTTTGGAACCAGAAGCCAGTTACTTAACCTCTTGGAGCAACAGAACATGTAAAGCAGGAATAATAACCTCAGGATTATTCAGGATTATGTCAGTGCTAAGCACAGTGCATGATGTTCAGTAGGTCCTGAATAAATGGCAGGTACTAACACCACTCCCTCCTTTTGGTACTGACTGGAAGAAAGAGAGAGTAGATACAATCCTTGCTCCAGATCCAGTACCTTACAACCTTTAGAATTAGAAAGCTCAAGGTCCCATTCAAATTAAGTGCTATCACCTACAGGCACTGACAGCTACAGGGGAAGAACATTAACTTACTTCCCCTCTTACTCCATTAGTGACTAATAATTTCTTCTCCATCTTCATTTGCTGTCCTCAAAATTTCTGAAGATTTATCACTGCTGACTACTTCCCCGTTCTTCCTTATTAAATGCCTCTTGTTGAAATTTCCCCTAATTTTGGTTTCCTAGATACTACTAAAATTCACTTTCTTATACAATAACTTCTTCTACTGTTTGTTCTTTTCCCTGTAAACAGTTGATAGTGAGGGAGGGAGGGATGCTGGCATAAAGAAAAGGAATATCCTTTCCTTCTCATGCTGCCCCTTGTGAGATCTTGTGGTTTCAACAATCAGCTGTAAGCAAATTACTCTCAAACCTGCTTCTTTTTGTTATCTTCTTCCTGAGTTTTGTGCTCCTACTTTCAACTGCCCGATCTGAGGATGCTCCTCTAAGTCAGTATTCCCTAAACCCAACTCTGGTGGGTCCATTTCAGTCTTTGGCAACACTCATGCCTAAGACTTTGCCACTTTATTGCAAACCCCTCTTTCTTTAGCCCCTGGAACCATTCAGTGCCAAACCGCACAGATTTTACTTCTGTGGTCTCCCTCCTTTCCTTTCCAATCGCATAGTCACTACTCTAATTCCCTCACCACCCTTCCTGTTAGGATCATTTCTTAACTGGTTTTCTTCTCCGTTTTCCTCTTTCTTTCTTATATATATACACTGCTCATTTGGAAGGTGACTTTTCTTTTAATAAAACACTTCTCCTCATCTCATTTGCACCTCTCAACCACCTTGCAAATCAGGTAGATCACGGAAACGTTATCCCAAATTTTGCAGATGAGAAAACCAAAGCTTCAAGAGGTGAGCGACCAAAGGTCAATCCTAGCCCAGTGCCCTGTTTACTATACCATGAACATCTACGGAATCAAATGGTTGACCTCTTAATTAAAAAAAAAAAAAAAAAAAAAAATATATATATATAACTGTACATATTGTATATTATATACCTACATATATATACACACACATATGTACATATATATATACATTGTAACATAGCATCATAGCTCATGCTCTGAGAGCTCCAGATTTTTCTGGGAATCAACTGGTCTGATGAGATTGTGAAGGCTTTGATAGGACCCATGCTGTGAGGCCCCTATGTTTTATTCAGAGTCTACACAGGTGGCATTTCCAGTTTGGGCCAAACTTCACAGATCCCACTGAGGTTGGTATAACTGTGCAGCTCTGCACCTATATAAGAATGATAAATAAAGGTTGTTTTAATCTGGGGGGAAAAACATCACTTTGGTAGTTTAAAACTCTAAACAATTAGAACTGTAAAAGTATTTATCTGTTTCTGTGCTCACTTGCAGTTTCTTGCTTCAATCACCCAAGCTAGTATAAGGTATGGATCTCAAAGAAAGCTGTAGAAGTTTCCTTGGAAATAGCTGCAATCTGAGAGCATTCACTGGAAAAAGCTTTATCTGTACACAGATCGGAAATAAAAAATGGAAATAAATACGGAAAAAATAAGAGAGTTTAAGATGATCAGATTCAGTGAATTTCTGATTTATGCTAATGCTGGCATTCTATTCCGGGTTAAACATATAATTCACTGGGAAAAGAGAAAGTACAGTAAGCATCACATTGCTTAGATATCTGCCGCAAGTCCAGTGTCATTCTAACTGATAGTAATAACAATTATCAGCCTATAAATCCAAGTAAAGTTTGAGAACTAGGTAGAAATAATCATGACGTCCAATGACGAACAGATACAGTAGTACGCTATCAGGAAAAAAACAAACAAAAACCTCCCACTCCCACCATATAGCTACTAAGAAGGTGGCCTGAAAGCCGGGCTGCCTGAGCTAAGGACCAACTCACACTTATTGACCACGAGACACTCAGCAAGTGGCCTAATCCCTTCAAGACACAGTTTTTTTTTTTTTTTTTTTTTGAGACAGAGTCTGGCTCTGTCGCCCGGGCTGGAGTGCAGTGGCCGGATCTCAGCTCACTGCAAGCTCCGCCTCCCGGGTTCACGCCATTCTCCTGCCTCAGCCTCCCGAGTAGCTGGGACTACAGGCGCCCGCCACCTCGCCGGACTAGTTTTTTGTATTTTTTTTTTTTTCAGTAGAGATGGGGTTTCACCGGGTTAGCCAGGATGGTCTCGATCTCCTGACCTCGTGATCCGCCTGTCTCGGCCTCCCAAAGTGCTGGGATTATAGGCTTGAGCCACCGCCCCCAGCCAAGACACAGCTTTTTTATCTGTAAAACGAGAAAAGTCGCACTATCTACTTTGTCAGAGTCGATGTGAGAAGTAAACGAGCTAAAGTGTAGAAAGCACTTTATACCATGCCTGGTGCAGAGTTAACCAAACATTGTAGGTCATCTTATTTCATCTCAGGCAAAACAAACTTCATGCAACCTCCAATAACTCTGCTGACTGTGGGTTCCCATGAGCCTGGGACAGCCTGGTTTACCGGACTGGTCTGTCTCAGCAAAAGCAACCTTTCTTACTCCCAAAACCATCCCCGTTTGGATGATAAATTTTACATTCCCCCGCCCCCTACAAATAATAACCGTGAGTTATTCATTCCTGCCTCCAAGCCTTCTTTCTGCTGGTCTCCCCAATTAAATGT
Source organism: Trachypithecus francoisi (assembly GCF_009764315.1). NCBI lineage: Eukaryota > Metazoa > Chordata > Mammalia > Primates > Cercopithecidae > Trachypithecus > Trachypithecus francoisi. The sequence continues at coordinate 47,728,008 of NW_022681472.1, forward strand.
TCTCAATTCCTCTCCTCCTTCTGAAACATTTCCACTGCCAGTCTTTCAGAACTGCTGTTTTTTCTAAGCAGAATGAGCATCATTAGCTCCATTTTATACATGTGAAAACTGAGGTAGGAAGAGAAAGGGTAAATTCAGAAATTACAGACAGAAGAATTCAGAGATATCTAGAGTTAACACAAATAGCCCAGAAGAAACATAAATAGCCAAGCTAGGCCTAGAACTCTGGTCTTCTGATTGCGAAGCTTAGATTCCTTCTTAAAGTCACTATGAAGCAGAGAGAGAATAATAATGTGTGTATCTAACCACATATATATTGTTATAGATTTGGACTATACAGTTTATACCTGACCTAGGTAAGAGATGGGCAGATGTTTAAAATAGGTGATGGCGTCAAATAAAGAAAGGGAAAGGGAGAAAATAATATAGTTTCAGTAGGAATACTTTAGTATATATTGTGATTTTTTAAAAACTGTGGGAAATATGAGCAGATAATAATATATTGTGTTAACGCTTTCAAAAACACTATTTTAAAAATCTTTTAAACAACCTTGCAAGGTAAGTGAGTATCGTCCCATTCCTTAAGAAGAAATGGAGGCTGACAGGAATGAAATGAATTGCCCAAGGACCTCCGAGACAGTAACTGAGCTGGGGCCTAATTCAGGACTTCTGGGTCCTCCTCTCAGATACTTTCTGCCACACCTATCTGCCTCTGAGCTGTGCTAGCAAAAGATGATCATCTGATCAGATGAACATGGCCTTTAAGAGGTGGGACCATTCAACTTATCATTGAAGACAGGACACTTGACAGTGTAAGGGGGTGCTCGTAATAATTACACGGGGACATTAGGTGTCAATGGACAGTTCCACCCAAAGTGGGAGGTGTGGTTGCCCTGAACCCTAGGTTACAGTGCACTCTCTGGTAAGTTTTGCACCTTAAACTTCTAAGAAATGGGAACTTTCGTTTTTCTTAGAAAACAGAATAATTCATAAAATACTTAAAGCACAAGGCAGGCCGGGCGTGGTGGCTCACGTCTGTAATCCCAACGCCTGTAATCCCAGCGCTTTGGGAGGCTGAGGCGGGCAGGTCACAAGGTCAGGAGATCGAGACCACGGTGAAACCCTGTCTCTACTAAAAATACAAAAAAATTTAGTGGGGCGTGGTGGCGGGCGCCTGTAGTCCCAGCTACTCGGGAGGCTGAGGCAGGAGAATGGCGTAAACCCGGGAGGCAGAGCTTGCAGTGAGCCAAGATTGCACCACTGCACTCCAGTCTGGGTGACAGAGCGAGACTCCGTTTCAAAATAAATAAATAAATAAATAAATAAGCAAGCAAGCACATGGCAATATGGACCTTATTGGGTGTAAAGAAGTCTTTTTTCCATCTTTCTTTCCTCTATTCTTGGGAAATTATTTACATTATTTTTGGAGAAAAGAGGCTTAATCCTTCTAGAGATGATTCCTCCCCAGGTCTTAAAAGTGGTCTTGCAATTTAAAGAATAAGAAGACAGACCTAAGTTGCCGTCTTTATCTGCATCCAAAAATTATCTTAATGATCCTTATGAAAAGCTCCTTATTTCACTGTTACAAAACAACAGGGACTGAAAGCATGCTGTGAGATCCTGTTGGGGCTCTGCCATTTCCTAGCTGTGTAATTTTAGCCAGGTGAGTTTCCTCATCCATAGCATGACTCAAGGTTCAAGCCATACACTAGACACTTCCACTCTTCTTCAGATTATGATAAAATCAAAGCTTTTACAGGTTCAGTGCCTTTCTCAAAACTCACAGAATTGTAAGAACTGTAGCCAGGAATGAAATTTGATCCTCTGAATTCCAAACTCTTTCCTCTATGATGCTCTGCTTTAAAATTATTGGGAAAGTGTCATTGAAGACACTGGTAATGTTATATTAAATATCAGTTCACCAAAGAGGTCAAAAAAAAAAAAAAAAAAAGAAAAACAATTATTACAAAAGATCATTCTTATATAAGTAGTAGATATGACTGAATAACCTATCACGGATACTGTTTACTGTTTAACAGAGTATATTTATAATGCTAAATATTGGTGTCAAGATCATGTATTTTCTAAATAGGTTTTAGGAACAAAGACACAAAGCTTATAAATACTGAAGGAATACAGCATGTTACTGCCTGAACACAAAGACTTAATTGACAATTTCTTCCTAGACATCTGTCTTTAGAATTTGGTGACCTAAAAAGTACTCTTAACATACCTAACAGCCCTAAAATATTCATGTGAAAGTGATAGTTTTAATGATGACATCAACTGTGCCTCACGATATTGCTCATTTGAACAGAGAAGGACAAATTCTCCTCAAAGATGCTAATAATGTTTTTAAAATAAAAAACACAAAACAAAGTCCTTATATCTTAGTCACAAGATACCAATAAAACTGAATTTATGTCTAGTTTAATTGAACAATGGAAAAGTCATCAGTTAAAGGGCAGATAAACTTCCCTTTGTCCCTCTTTTCCTGAGAAACTTTCAAATGTTGAAAATCAATTCCTTTTGTCCCCTTGTTATTCATCTGCTACACATTAAATAGAAATTCTGGGCATTGAGTGATCCCTGCAGAGTCTTTCATCTACAGAAAAGCCTGGTACAAATTAAATACTTACTCTCCCTCACAAATTATAGATATGTATTGTAGTAGACCATTGATTTATCAGTCCATGCCATTGCGAGTTCAGCTTGGTGAGAGTAGCCCATTGTAGTCCTTTATCTAAAGTTACTCTGGGGTTAAGGATTGTGATGCTATGTTAATTAACGTGGAGCATTACTATTCTGCTCTGATTTTGCAGGCTATATTTTAAAAATCATTTTGTTGGATATTGTGTTTTAGTTACTTTGCAGATCTTTGAGCCATTTAGCCTAGCTGTGTGTGTGTGTGTGTGTGTGTGAGAAATATTATACTGGAACAATAATATATGTACTATTACCTCTAGCAGCAATGTTACGCTATGAAATGACCATCGTATGGGTTATCACAAATAATATGGAAGTACAGACTGTCTCCAAGATCTCTTAGAAATATTCAGTTGATGCAAACATTGTTTTAGCATTGGACTTTAGGACCAATAGCTAAGGCAGTGATTTCAGTCCCAAGCCTGCCAGATGTCTTTGGAGAACACGGCTTACACGGTATCTATTAAATCCCAATTAGAAAGCAAGCATACACATATGCACATGCACACATACACAAAACACACACACAGATAGAAACATGCAAAGCCAAGCTATGAGTCTCTAAATAATGCTGGGAAGTTACAAGAATTTCACTTTAATTGGTAACCTACCAAACATATTCAAAACCTTTTTTGGCAAAGATTAGGTGTTCAATAAAAAGACAAATGTGATCAGCTCTTGGCAAATTTCACGAGTACCTTGACTTTCCCCACACTGTTTTAAATTTTTTTCCAAATATTTGTCTAAAGTGATCACCTTGAGTAAAAAATGAGCACTCTAATGAATGAAAACTATCTTATTTGGAGCCTCCCAAGACGCCCCACCTCGCTTGAATCCTCCTGCTGATTGATAACTGCCAGCGCGTCCTCTGCTGCCTGACGCTTGGCCTCGGCGACCGTGCGCTCCATCTTGGCCCGCTCTGTCGTGATCATGTCGTGGGCTTTCCGCTCCGCCTCAGACACGGCCTTCTGCAGCTCTGTCATCGCCTGGCGCTTCACCTCGTTGACGGCCTCCTCTGTGTGCCAGTCAGGCCAAACCAGACAAGAAAACACTCTCGGTTAGCCCAAGTCATTGGATATGGATTACTTTTCTTTTAATTTTTTTTTTTCTTTTCGAGTCAGGTCTCACTATATTGCCCAGGCTGGTCTCGAACCCCTAGGCTCAAGTGATCCTCTGCATCAATCTCCCTTAGCAGCTGGAATTACAGGCGCCTACCAGCCACCATGCCCACTATCTGATTACTTTTTTATAGAATTCTATAGAACAAGCATAACTCTCATCCAAATTATTGGGCAGTTCCAGCAGTCTAAAAACTAGCAGATCTTTTGCCATACATTTAGGAAAACAAAGGGTGAAAATGTTTCTTTAACTTGAATTTATGGAAATATTTTTTGAAACTCCTATATCATTATTATAATTTTTTCATCAAATTGATGCCTCCAGAAATCATTCTGAAACCAGATAAGAAGTTAAAGGACAAGGACATTCGCAAGAAATCTGTCTGAATAATTCAGACACATAAAGTTAGTTTTCCACAATGCTATAAGTTAATATGAATATAGGAGAGTCCATAGGTCAAGCATTCAGAAAAAAAGAGAGGGAGAGAATGGATTTTACACATAAACAAGTAAGTGCTAACTATTAGTTGCTGGTATAATCTACAACACAATAGTGAAAAGGTAACTCAGATAGCAATTAAGTTACTATAGACCTTTTAACGAAAAATCAATGCTATAATGGACGATCCAGTTTTACTTTGGAAAAGTCATTTCCTGAGTAATGTAAGTATGTGCCTTTATAGATTAAATGATAGAGGTTTTAAAAAATAATCTCATTTTTACATTTTAAGTTGCTGTCCATTTACTTTACCAAATATATACAGTGGTTTTGCATAACCAACTGTTGCACTAGACAAATAGAACTGAACCATACCATGGGCCAAAACAGTCAGGCCTGACTGAGTCTGCAAGGTGTCAAATAAGCTCTTTAGTTTTGGCTGAGGAAAGGGTGCAAAGATTCAACTAATGTACAACATAAGATTGACAACTAAAACAAGTACTTTCCATTAAAAAAATTAACTGTTCTAATTAACAGGGGAAAATATCCTCCCCCTGAATTCGTTTATCTAATTTTCATCTTTATTCAAAGCAAAATGACAATGATTAATTGAAAATTTAATAAGCACTAATTATTAACTTGGCACACCTAGTACCAATTAACACTCTATTAAAACTAATTATGACATGTTTCATTCAAGTGTTTGCACTTAATTGTTTCACCCACTTAAAAAGCACCTTAATTCAATGTTCTGTTTAATTAAAAACATAGATTCCTAATAAAAATGTTTTACTGTAGATTAAAAATGTAAGAGATGAAAGTGTTCCTATGGTTTCTTCAGTTCTTCTGGTTTATTTCACACATCTATCGTCCATGACTTGAGAATCATCAGAAGCTCTCCACTACTAATTAACTGTCATGACTTTTGTAGCCTCTGTCATTTTAGCAGCATTATATCTGAAGTACATTTCTTTGCAATTACTATCTGTTAGGTTTTATAAACTAAAATATAAGTAAAAGATCCATACTGGAAATATTAACTAAATTGTATTAAGCCTTTGTTAGCTGCTTTAAGATATGCATTTAAAATCTGTGTAGAATCAGAGTATTGCAAACAGCTTACAGCACCTTCTTCACTAGGAGGTGAAAAGATGCCTTTATTACCCTATCATAAACGACTTGGGGCACAAGGGAAGTACTGCCCTTCTAACTATACAGCCAGGGTCTAATTTAGTTTGAATATTCAAGGTGAATTAAAATTCTATCTAAGTGGTAATACAGGACAATAATTTTTGCTTACGATCAAAGCTGTAGCTTGACTAATTGTATATGCAAATCAGGCAATTTATATTTAAATTATGCATTCCTATTCTAATCCCACAGGCATATACAGATCAGCAAAGAGAATTGGTAGGACATTTGCAAGGTGCTTGAATATTTATTACCAACTGCAAACATTCTCTGATCGTGTAAAAATATACTGAAGAAAACATTCAGTTACAAATTTAAAACCATCTTTATGTTAGATTTTTTTTCCAGTTTCATAAAGACCCCTTGTAACTTTTGAGTGCATTTGTTACTTTTGCTTTTAAAAATACTACTTTTAGAGGAGAATATGGCCTTGAACAATTGTTTGGATTTCTAATCTTTAAAAATGTGTGTTGTTATGTTATTATACTGTATTTTTCGGGGCAATGTGAAGGATTTGCATAGGGTCTGCAGATTAAGTCTTGTATCAATGTGAATGTCTTGATTTTGGTAACTGTACTGAAGTTAAGTAGAATATTCTTGTTCTTGGTAAACTGACATTCAAATCATTTAAGGTAAAGAGAAATTATGTCTGCAACTTACTCTCAAAATGATTAGAAATATACATATATATATTTAAGAGAAAGAAGAGGATGCAAGAGAGGAAAAGATAAAATACTAAAGCAAGTATGATAAAATAAGAGAAACTAGGTGAAAGTTATAGAGGAATTTTTTGTACTTTTTTTGTAACTTTCCTGCATGTTTGAAATCATTTCAAAATAAAATGATGCAAAAAGCTATAGATGTACTTTCAAGCACAGGGTATACCTGTTGTAATTATAATTTTCTGTGAAAGTGGATGCATTTGTTATGCTACATCAAGTTTTGGGTGTTCTGCCCCTTTTGTATTTTTCAAACACTTTATTCACCTATCTTTTGCGACACAGATAACGTATAATAATTTCATTGCAAAGACACACTTTATAGGTTTTCTTCAAAAAAAATTTTTTGCCCATAGCCAATTTTAGAAACCTAGGATAAAAGCTTTCAAATTGTAACAAGCTGAGTGCAGATGTCACATTCTGCCCTTGGTGTTTTCATCGTGTTGGATGCCTTGACACTGAACACTAGAAATGCCATTTAAGAAGCCTATAAAGATAAATATTATAAGTAGTTACTGGAGATTTCTAGACGAAACTATCATCCATACTTGGAGGATTTAATATACTCCTTAAAATTTAGCATCTATTCATAGAAAACTATTCCTAAACTGTTTTTAAGCAGCAGTTTAGGGATACCACTGTGAGAAGAATACAAATTTAATGTCATATTTTAGATTGAAAACCTACTGTAGATGATAGGCACTGTAACAAATAATCTAAACCCTTCCTAGATAAGGTTTAACCCTTCTTGGAGAGGGCAAGCACAAAACAAAAACAAGGACTGCTCTTAAGTCCCCAAAACCTAAATTACACCCAGAATTAGGTTAAAAAAACCCCAAAACAGACAGTAAAGAAAAATAATAGTGGATTCAATAGATAACAATATGACATGTAGGGAAAAATAAACAACTGACTAAGTGGAAAATACATAGTGCAGTTATGAATCTGCGTCCAATTGCTTCCCACTTATGGTAGGACTTCCTTTGTGCATAGCTATTCAAGTTGACTTTCCAACAAAGGTGCTATATTCAGAAAAATCTGTTCTCACTTAATAGCAGTCAAACAAAGACTTGAGCAGATAATAGCACATAAGGAATTTGGATTGCACAAGACCTTACTGGCAATTTTTCTTTATGAACTATCAAGAATTTCACTTAAATATACTTAAAAAGGGAAGTGCAGAGAAAAGACTCACTCCTCTGAACATAAAGTCACCCTTCTTCTATCCAAAATCACAATTATTTGTACCTCTTATTGGAATAAGTTGCATTGACAGCTTAGAAATGGAAGAGAAAATGGTCAGCTTAGAAATGGAAGAGAAAATGGTCAGAAGGAAGATGTCCGTCTTTTCAGGTAGGTGGTACTCAGCATATTTTTAACAGCTTGAGAGTACCACATAACTATTATTGTAAATCTGGTAAAACTACACAGTTCAGCAACATATGTATTTTAACCTTTAAGCTAAATGGACCCATCTAATTTGCATATTGGATGTGCAAGACAGCTTTCTGATTCTTAATCTGGGCTACTAAACCTACAATGCTATCAGATTTTAAAGCTCATTATCACTCTTACAAAAACAGGTATTTCTTGGAAAACGTATAAAAATACTTGGATAAGATACATGTGACTAGAGAGTCAGCAAGTTACACAGAACTACAAACACAGCTGAGTGAAATCCCAAAGAGAAATCTTGTGTAGAAAAGAAACAAAAAATCTGTCCCCTGACTCTTCAGTTTGTACTGTTTGTAGAAGTAGCATTTCCCAGTTTCCCAACTCAAAAAGACAAACTATTTTAAGAGTTGGAGTTACAGTAGCTGAAAGCCATAGTATGTTTTTCATGGCCTCTTCAACTCTTGAAACAGGTTTATGTTTCATCTCCTGAGTTGGTTTTCAAAAAGGTTTTTGCTTGCTAGGTGGTTCCACCAAAATTCTCACAGATCTGGACTTCTTTAAGCCCAATAACAAGTCAGTGGGTCATGAGGAGCTTTAAATCTATTATTACAAAATACAGAGCAGTATCTTGTAATGGAAAGCAGACAGTGTATATGAAAAGCAAAAATAAATGTTTAGTAACTTTGTTATTTCACTTAAAAAGTAATTTAGCTCTGATTGTTGAATACTAATTAGTACAGAAGAACAATTTTAAAAGTCGATTATAACCAAAAAGTTATCTGAGTACTTCAACAAGTCAACTAGATTTGATGTGGGTTTTTTTTTTTTAAGAATGCAGGAGAAAAGGCTGAAGTATGCAATTTAATTTCTAAGACACTAGATTTTTTTTCACCACAGAAATAAAATGCATGCAAGCTAAGACCGCCTATGCCAAGTTTCAGCCTGAAATCATTATGGCCCTGAAAAAAAAAAAAAAGGAGTTTTATAATGGAAATATTGCCAGCTTCTCAATTATAGTGAAACTGGCAGATGTTACGAAAATAAAAATGATTTCATCTTGTAATCAGGCCTGGTTTAAGAATATTAATCAGGTGTTTTGTTTTGGTTTGCTTTGTGGTTTTTGTTTTGTTTTGTTTTTGCTGTTGTTGTTGTTAGCAGTAAAATCCTTTCTTGTCATTCCTCACATCACTGCATTAACAACTGCACACAGCTGCCAGAACACGAAACTCATGTTTTTAAACAATTCTTACCAGCTTTCTTCCAGATCTCCTCTGGCACGTATCCAGACGCAGGCCTGTGAAGGAATTCCCGATGCGCGTCTATGAAAAGGATGGGAAGGGGGTGGAGAGAGGAGGAGAGTACTGTAAGCACACTTATGTCATTGTACAGAGTGAAAGTAAGCAATGCCCATTCTCCTGGCTTCTCTACAAAAACACAATTTTAAAAGGCTAAACATTTCACTTCTTGAAAATACACAAAAATAGCAAGGCCTGTCATCAGAGTCCAAGGAAAATAGGTCATTGGTCTAAATGCCCTGCATGCTCAAAGCCAAAGCAACTTGTGTTCATTATACAATATGATGTTTAGGAACACTGTTCTCACCACTTTCTGACTATGGAGACTTCTATAGATATATTTTGTTAAAGAAAATAAATTGTATTTGGTAGTTTTCCTTTCAAGAGTCAAATTGGTGGTTAAAAAAATCAAATGTTCAGGTAATGTAATTTCCACAGAGCTCTGATTCTGCCACCTTTCTATGAATAGCAAGCTCCACTCTATGGCTAACCAGTTCTCACACTTAATTAATTCTTAAAAATCTCAGTGAGCATTAAAATTTTTCACACAAATTAGATCCTATGGATTTGACAAGGGTAGAAGCCAGAAAGACTCATTGGAATGGATTCACAGACATTCTGTTGAGCAAAGAGAATTAGCCCATGCTTTCCAGAAAAGGAAATGAAGTTCCACTTTAAATTAAATGCTGTGCTTACTATGCTTCTCAGATTTTAAAAGTTTAAGAAAACAACTAATAATAACTTTGATACAGGAATGCTAACTCCTAAAATAATATGTTCATGGAAATAACACAAAACATTTTATAGTACTTATATATGCTCGAAAGTAAACAAAGTGCATACAGTCTTCCATAGCTAAAATATGCATTTCACGTCTTCCATATCGGATTTTCAATAAAAGCCTCCTTATATAGAAGAGTTCAGTAAGAAAAAAATCATCCTAACTTTTATAAAACACAATTATTAAACCCATGATAAATTCTGAGGAAAACTGAAATTTTCTCTATGTGTAGAGTAAATGTTGAGTAGCATATATGTTTAAACAATACTTTATCTAATGGTTATGTTGAAGATCAAGACATTCAGTCCAGTCTCCTATATTTTATGGTGCTACACAATGTCAAAAATAAAGAGAAGCACGATCAGTTTAGCTAAGTATATGTTATTACATTTGAATGCTTTAAATACATTTGAATGCTTTGAATTCTTGCAGGGCACATAGATTATCAACTGGCAAGAACATTAGATTTTCTCAACTATTCTGAATTAGCAAAAATTTACTATAGCTTGGTAAGGAATATATGGAAACTCTCTATATCATCTTTGCAATTTTTTAATCTAATTTTTTAATCTAATCTAATCCAAATATTTAAAAGTTTATTTTCAAAAGCTTACACTGTGATGTCATGACTACTTAATAGGATGGACTGGAAATATCTATGCATTCTCCTGTGTGTATTCATTTCTATAAAGTAAATGACAAAAATAAAAACGTTTTTACTGAAGTAACTTTCATTCTTAAGGCGAGATAAAGCTGGTACATACACAACCTAAGAGTAAATGTGATATAATGAATTAGATTTATCAAGATTATCTTCCTTACCACTATAACTATTTCCAGAAGAAATAAAGTGCAATCAAGTTCATATTTAGCCATGTGACACAGTACAACACAGATATTAACTTATGACAACATTTAAAGACAACTTTTAAAGGAGAAAAGACTTTGATTTAAGCATAATTTATTGGATAATAATGAGAAGAGATCTGCAAAGTCTGAGGAAAGAAAAAACATGACTCCAAAGTAGCAACTCTTTTTTTCATTTATTGTGTTAAGAAGAGACCTGTAGTTTATAAAAAAATATTATTTTTTCATTATTATCATTATTATTTTTTGAGACGGAGTCGTGCTCTGCTGCCCAGGCTGGAGTGTACTGGCATGATCACAGCCCACTGCAACCTCTGCCTCCCGGGTCAAGCGATTCTCCTGCCTCAGCCTCCCGAGTAGCTGGGATTACAGGCACATGCCACCAAGCCCAGCTAATTTTTGTATTTTTAGTAGAGATGGGGTTTCACCATGTTGGCCAGGCTGGTCTCAAACTTCTGACGTCAGGTCACCCAGCCTCCCAAAGTGCTGGGATTACAGGTGTGAGCCACTATGCCCAGCCTATAAACATTATTTTTTAATTAAATAGTCGAGTATTATGATAAAGAACAGGAAAGGAGATGTTTAGGTATTAAAAGTCCATGCATGAAAGATGCTAATTACCAGCCTCAGGCAACATAGGCTGAAGAAAGTTAGTTCTAGCGTCCAGTGAAGCCAGCTACTGACCATGGAACACTGAGTATGTTAGTTTGTCCATGTCTCAGATGCCTCATCTATAATAAAGTGAGGACAATACTACTATTATTTGAGAGCACTGCTATGAGGATTGAAGGAAATACCTCCTATTACATACACATCCTAAACTCTCATTATCTGGTATTTCCTATTATCCTCATTACTATCATCATTATTATTACTACATGCTCTTGTAAGAATGGCTATATAATTATTTCCTTATAAATAACTAAGGTGAAGAGAATATTTTAAAGTTTATCTTTTCTCTCAATGTTAAAAATCCAAATACCACAAATTTTGAAGAGAACAAAGCCATTAAAGAAGTTTGGATTAAGCAATATACACCAAGTAATTTTTTAAACTCCCAGAATCTATGTTGCTTGGAAACAGAAAATATTTCTATAGTTCACAATTCACTGCCTTTGTCCTTGGAAGCAAAACCTTCAAATTTCTTAGATGACACTTTAAAAATTTTACTTGAGCCTCACCCATGAATGTTTATAACACCCAAATTGACTCAAATATTAATGTGCCAGGCTCAATTGACCTTCCACCTTCTATGGGCTGCACAGCAGGTGTCTTGAGGGTACATATACCACACTGGAAAGTTGTACAATGTTTCACCTTGGCTACAGCTTCCTAAATTTCTCACTGACATATTGCCATGTCCACATATTCTCAAACTTTAACTGACTTAGAAACCCAATAGAAGTGCTAAAGCCAATTATGCAAAAGTTTTCTTAATGATAACCTACCTTCTAAAAGACGGTTTTTCAAAATAGCAGAATCTAAAGGGAAATAATTATATATACATATTTTACAATATCCTCTCCAGTTCTAAGTTAGTGTACTCGATAAATGTCAGGTCTACCAACAAAAAGAACAGAGTGATTGGTAGCAGGTGTACTCCTCAGAAATCTATTTGATACCCTGATAAACACTACTTTATAGCTTCAGAAACCAAATGACTAATACAATTAATATCTCATCTTCTGATTAAGCAGCAGCAATATCAGAATCTATATAGGGAAAACTGAGTTTGAAAAACAAAACCAGGGACAATTCTCTCCTAGGACTTTACTATTTTAGAATACTGGCTAATCTAGACACATCTACGTAAAACACCCTAAGATTCTAAGGCTTAGATTCTAAAGAAGCTAATTCTTAACCGTTAACTCATCAGCACCTATAAAATATCAATTGCTATAAAAAGGAATCATTGTTCTAAAATGTAGTGGTAAAAGCAAAGACAGAAGAATCTGTACAAGATGGTTTAAAATGTGAAGTGTGTGTGTGTGTGTGTGTATGCAACTACTGAAAGATGAAAACATTATAGAAAAGTCCTTCTAAGTTAAGTCTAGCTTGCTTTGGGTAGCAAATTGCTTGGGGGGGATGAAAGGGGATGAGGATGAAGGGAGCCTTTTGAAAATAATTCACGTCTATAAAGAGAGGAGACCAGGTCATAGTGACAGAAAATGGTGTAAGAAATGTGAAAGAACAGAAAGAGCAATCTATGATGTATGAAAGAGATGGAAGATGCACTACACTTACGACAGGATGGAGACCATTGGATACTAGATACTGCAAGGGCCGCCATCAATATACATGAAGGGATGAGCTGATAGCCTTTGGAGAAGCAATGTGACCTCATATGACCCAGGACAGCAATGCTCAAAGCTTGGCAGCACCTAGGTATGGCCTTCATCCTGTAGTGGGCAGAGTGAGGCTGTGATCATGATAATATCTATTACAAAAACCATCAAAAGAAAGAAAGAGTTAAGTAATTTTATCTTTACAAAACCACCTACTTTTAAGGATAATACATTCTGAAATCTTCACACTAGGTTTCAGAAGCCTAAATCCAACCTAGAAGGTAGCAACTGCTTTAGGATTTCCATTTTTTACAACAAACATACTTAATGCTCCAGGAAGTAACCATCTCCTCTTAATTTTAAAAGATGGACATATTTAACTAATAGTCCCGTATTTTTAAACCCAATATAGTTAAGTACAGTAGGCATCTGCATTATGAAGTCAGCTGAATAACAGAGATTAATTTCATGATGTGATTTAAAGAAATCAATACAAGGGTACAAAACTCCAAACATTTACATGCAAATATACACAGAATAACTTGCTTGTGTTTTTCATATTCTGAGAGTATAGAAGTGGAAATATTTCATTGGTTGGAAGAAATCTATTTTTCTATAGACTTGTATTATGAATTAGGGTCACAAAGGTACAACAGATTTACTATATTTAAGACAGGAGTCTTTTCTAATCTCTGTGCCTATTAAAGTACCCAACTGCTTAGAAGTACTTTGTAGATGAAAAAATACTCAATACACAATCTTGAATGCCAAGGAAAAACTTTACTAATTTCATTTACCACTCTTCTTTAAAGTTCATTTCATTTTATTTTTTTAATTTTTTAATTTTATTTTTTGAGACAAGGTCTTGCTCTGTTGCCCAGGCTGCAGGGCAGTGGCACAAACATGGTTCACTGTCACCTTGACCTCCTGGGCTCAAAGAATCCTCCCATCTTAGCCTCCTGAGCAATTGGGACCACAGGCATGCACCATCATGCCCAGCTAATTTTTTGATTTTTGGTAGAGATGGGGTCTCACTGTGTTTTCCAGGCTGGACTCAAACTCCTGGACTCAAGGGATCCTCTCACCTCAGCCTCCCAAAGTGCTGGGATTACAGGCATGGGCCACTACTCCCAGCAGAAAGTTATTTTTGAGAATGCGCATCTAAACAATAGTAACAGCTAAGCTATAACACATCTACTATGTGTCAGGCACTGTCTCATAAGTTTTTTACCTATTAACTCATTATACAGAAACCCTTATAAAATATGTATTACCATCCCCATTTTACACAAGGAAACTGAAGCACAAAGAGATTATGACCTGCCAAAGGCCGCAAAACTAATATGGAAAGGAATGAGTAATTTGAATCTAGAAATTCTACTGAGTTTTTGCTTTCAACCTTCATGCTAGATTTCCTGAGGATTTAGAGAGCAATGAGAAATTCCATAATTCAATCATATGACAATCATAAAACTTGCCAGCTAGCAGTATTTTAAAATACTAATTCCTCTACCAACCCACTTGGGACAAGGGATGGTATTAATTCAACAAGCTCCTGAGTTACTAAGCTTTTTTTTTTTGAGACAGAGTCTCGCTCTGTCCTCCAGGCTGGAATACAGAGGTACGATCTCGGTTCACTGCAACCTCCTTCTCCAGGGTTCAAGCAATTCTCCTGCCTCAGCCTCCTGAGTAGCTGGGACTACAGGGGTGCACCACCACATCTGGTTAATTTTTTGTATTTTTAGTGGAGACGGGGTTTCACTCTGTTAGCCAGGATGATCTCGATATCCTGACCTAGTGATCTGCCCGCCTCGGCCTCCCCAAGTGTTGGGATTACAGGCATCAGCCACCACTCCCGGCTCTAAGTTTTTTATGAATGCTAAATTTGATTTTTCATTACACTTAAACAAAACTTTTTAATATTTCTATCTCTGGCAAGTACTAAACTTTTAACAAAACAGAGTGAAAGTATTTTCTAAATTTACTACTACGTCATCACAATGTTCATACATTTTTTAAAAGCACAGGGAAAGTGCATTTATATTTTAGAATTTATGTCCAGTCTCTGACATTAGCCTTAAACCTATCATTAGAAAAAAAATTTTGGCCAGGTACAGTGGCTCACGCCTGTAATACTAGCACTTTGGGAGGCCAAGGTGGGCAGATCCCTTGAGCTCAGGAGTTCAAAACCAGCCTGGGCGATAAGGCAAAACCCCATCCCTACAAAAAATACAAAAAAATTAGCTGGGTGTGGTGGCGGTCACCTATAGTCCCAGTTACTTAGGGGGCTGAGGTGGGAGCCCAGGAGGTCAAGGCTGCAGTGAGCCGAGATTATGCCACCACACTTCACCCTGAGTGACAAAGTGAGACCCTGTCTCAAAAAAAAAAAAAAAAAAAGATGCGGAAGACTTCTAGAAAACAAAGAGAGAACACACAGATACAAGACAAACTACAGAAAGATTCTAGAATAGTCAAAAGCTAGTAAAAAGGAAAGTAATTTAAAAGAAAAATGTCAGGAGCCAAGAGAGTGATGTGACAACATTCTGAGAGAAAAAGGAACCAAAGACAAAGAAAGGAAAAAGATCTACTATGGAGATTCTGACAAGCACTTCAGAAAACATACAAAGTGCTAACCAGCAACTGTCTCTCTATACATACAAAAGTAATTCTACCTCAGTGGTCAAATCTCTCAGTTCTGATCACATTATCTTGCTCTTCTGTGAAGTATACCATGTAATAAAACTTAAATGTATAAATAAGTCATACTTTGAAAATAGAGATAGCTGTGTTAAAATTTGCTTTCTAATTTTGTTAAGAGTTGGATATTTGGAGTTTTCCCTGGAAAGTAAATGAGTAACAACAGTAAAAATAATACATATCTATTATTTCAAGAAAACCTACCTTATGAAAAGTCTTTCAAGATGTCAACTTGCATTTTATTTAAAGAACAGAAATACCATTATGAATTCAGTGTATACTCAGTTACTCAGTGTTAAAAACTGTTTCAGAGGTTATTCAAAAAAGAGATTTTACTGTCTTGGGAAAACCGTTTTTTTTTTTTTTTTTTTTTTTTTTGAGACAGAGTCTTGCCCTGTCATCCAGGCTGGAGTGCAATGGCGTGATCTCGGCTCACTGCCACCTCCGCCTCCCAGGTTCAAGTGATTCTCCTGCCTTAGCCTTCCAAGTAGCTGGGATTACAGGCATGTGCCACTATGCCTGATTAATTTTTTGTTGTTGTTTTTTATCTTTAGTAGAGAAGGGGTTTCACCATGTTGGCCAGGCTGGTCTCGAACCCCTGACCTTGTGATCTGCCTGCCTCGCCCTTCCAAAGTGCTGGGATTACAGGTGTGAGCCACTGCGTCTGGCCAGGACAACTCTTAAAATTCAATTAGTAATAGATTAATTGAGTTATTTTACTAACCCCCTATACTCACTTAATACTACAGATATATTTCAAAAGTGAGAATGGGATTGAGTTTAACAAGTACAACACATCAGTCATGAAAGTTACATTCTTCTCTGTGAAGTCCCCAAATATAATTTTAAAATGCTAAGAATGTGTGTATGACTAAACATTCCCAGTGTTTCCAAGTTAGGGATATAAGTAGGACAATATTTTGAACCAAAGATATCTTCTATAATATATTCTGAAGGTCTCATTTGAGACCAGACAGTAGTTTAAGAAGCAAAAGAATTAGGCTAAAAGAAATACATACCACTGTGGGATACGGAGATCTAAATGTATATAAAGATATAGACATATCCATAGCTTTATCTGCACACGTGCACTCCATTAAACACTTTCCAGCCACAGAAAATAGATTTATCAGCCAATAATCTCCAATCCTTTCATTACACACATCAATTCATTCAACTCCAAAGCCTGGAAGAGGAACTTAGAAAGCACTTAATGTAAATGATTGTGACCCATAATTACAAACCACCTGTCCTCTTATTTACAGCCATAGCTCTGTCTCAGAAAATAGTACACAAGGCTGAAAGAATCAGCTAGTAAGGATGTACAGTGAAAAAAACTGTCAAAACACTATTGGATGCTAAAACTTGCACACTGCAGAGTTCTAAATAGATTTTCTCTAAAGTTATAATAGTGTCTTAATGGCAACTTAGGATTCTGTGTCCATAAAGAACATAATGTCTTAATGTTGTCTATAAACAAAGAAATTAAATGCTGTACTCTTTGACTAATATAACCTACAAAAGCTTAAAGCCAAACAAACATTTCAGGTTTAACAAAAACAAAAATCCATTGAATATCACTAAAAATAGTATAGTTTGCGTACTTTTAAAAAGGAGTTTTTTAAAACCAACTTTATTATTTTGGTTATGTAACAGGGACAATGAACCTCTCTTCCTGGAAAACATGATATACACCTATATCACCAGAATCTGACTGTAGCAGTAGTGACTATACAAAAAATGGCCCTTGTTCTATGTGCTGATAACTCACTGAGGTATGAAGTCTGATCAATTTCGGAGATGTTTCTTTTACAGTAGATGGCAGATGATAGCAATCTGGTCAGTTTGGTCGACTGAATTGAGGTAACTATCCTATGGCCTTAACACTAGCTATTCACTTGACTTCTTCCACTAGACCCAAAGGCCCTCAAAGAAAGAAATGAAGACTCTTTTTCCTTCATTAGAACGCCTAGCACAATGCCTGGCATATAGTAAGCACTCAGTAAATAAGTACTGACTCAATGAATGTGTTCAATACAATAAGCCAAACTAGATGTTTTAACTCCCTAAGTTTTACTTACTTTAAGGCTCTCAATTTTTGCCTAGACTGGATAGTTATAAATGTCTCCTCTGTCCTAAGCAAATATCTCATGATTAATCAATTTTTGTTCATAATAAGGAAATAAACACAAGACTTTTTTTTCACTCTGCTCTAAATAGTTTGGTTTCGACCAATACTAGGCTCAAACCAAATGTAATTCTGTTTTCGCTGCTTGCCTTACTGCGACCTGACAAATACAGTTTTGTCTTTAAAATATGCTTTAGAATAATACTGGTTGGGTAAATTAAGTGACTTAGACTCTTCCATTATTTAATACTTATGACAATAGGCATTCAGAGATTAGCAAAAATCTACAAACCTAAGTGCATAGAAAGATACCCTGGCTGGGAACAAATTGAAAACAATAATGTGATCAATAGACAGATCATATACTTCAAGTTTTTAACTTTTGATAATCAGTCATAATACTAATGAGGCCAAAGTTATGAGCTTAATCTGCACGTTTTGCAGCATGGACAGTACTCTAACTTGAATTAGCAGATGGGTATGGGGCTAATCACATAAGAGAATATAAGAGAACAAGAATCCACAGAAATCCATCTCCGTAAGTTTACTCAAAAAGTATTCACATGTAATAGGTGGTAATGTCAGCAACAAAACCATATTACTAATTTAGGTAAAAGTTCACAGGCCACACAAAAATTCTTTCAGGTTGACGATTTCTTTCAACATATATGGCATTATATTCTATCTATAACCCTAACAATTCCCAAATATCAATAAGTAATACAATTACATACTAACATTCCATTTCTAAGGCACAACTATATCCTATTATAAAACTAGAATTAATACAATCGTGATCAAGTAATGCAAGTTAAGATCAAATCAAAGGAAGAGTGCTGCATCGTTATCATTAATTTAAAAATAGCTGTAGGCAAAATATATAGTTTTTAGGTCTCTCTGGGCAGGGGCTGTTGAGAAAAAAGTAAAAAGAAAAATACACACACACACACACACACACACACACACACACATATATGTATGTGTGTATATCTGAGATTCAACTAACAAGATTGTCTTACGGGCTGTTTCCTGGATTAATAATTTGAAACATACATCCCCGTGTGCAGTGCTAACATTGGTATGCAGTGGCAGAATTCACTAGAGATCTTGATGGAAGTGCCTAAGCCCCAGGCCCACTCCCTGAGATTGTTTTTGCTGTTTTGAGGCATTATGAAGGAGTGCAAGTTTTAGTTAAGCACATGAAATTTTGGTTCGGTGCTGAAACTCTGCCATCGGCTCAATACATTCACCTGGAAAAGGAATTTAAGTTTTGTAGCAATCTCTGTCTATGCCAATCTGCCCAAATTCCTAACAGACAGATAAGACATATTGGAGGATATGTAAATTGTTTATTGTCTTAAAATTCCTTGCATATCCTTTAATTTTAAAAGGAAGTTAAAAATAAAGTCAGCATTAACAGCATAAGAAATATGTGTTCGAGATACTCATCTGAAGAAAAGTTACCTAGTGTAACTGGGTCTGGGTTGACGGGACTCTGCTGCCTGGAGTGACTGCTGCTACTGCCGCCACCTTTTTTTAAGTCCTCGGCGTCACTGTATCGCCGGATCCAGTAATTCAATTCTTCCCGGTCTGCTTCTTGACACCGCCTTAGTACGGTGAGAGATCGCCTTGTTTTTTCTACCATGTCCATTATGCAGTTTAACAGCTATGTGGGAAAGGGGAGAACAGGGAAGAGTATATAAATCATCACAATTAAAGATTTTACTGAATAGTGAAACAAAGCATTTCAGGACAATGAAGGAAGCAATTTTATCCCTGAAGGTTTTGGTCTAGTATTTTCTATGGCTAGATTGGAAATTTACAGCCAACAGATGAGAAAATTCAATGGGAATGAGAAGATGGATGTATAAACATGAGACAGAAGGGAAATTTCACCTGAAGGCACTATCACCAGTAAATCCACCTCTCTAAATACTAATCCCATTACTTTATAAATTAAATAACCTTTTCACAATAAAACAGTAGCCCACTGATCTGGCTTTGAGAATTCCTTTCCAAGATCTAAACATTTCTCCTAAGTGGCTTTCATATCAATTTAGAAATCAAATCCTACATTCTACTTCAAATATTCTCGCTCATTATTTTTTTCAAGGATAGCAGGAAACATAATACCTTCAAAGGATCACCACGCTTTTATTTTATCATATAACCTCACTCCAGTTGTTTTCCAAACATTTTTTAATCCCAAATGATTACTGATGTCTTACGTGGTCAAGATGTTTCCACTCTTCTGCCCATTCTCTGTCTGTTAGTCTGTGATCAATCATTTCTTCTTGACGTGTGCCATGCAACCCTACAAAAATAGAGAAGGCTGAATAACCCTAAAACGTTCAGTATACAACCCATACACACACAGACTCACAGCAAGGACTATGTGGGCAAACTCAATGATGTAAAAATACATTTGATTTTGAATGGCATGAATCATACTTAGATTCAGAATTACCTAATAGGTTCCTCACAGAAAGATAAAATACTAGAACTAGAAGGAATTTTAGAGGTCAGCTGGTCAGAAGACTTTATTTTACACACAAGAGACAGTTAAGTGACACCAAGCCCACAGCTAGTTATCCAAGCAACACTCTGTAAGTAA
Organism: Trachypithecus francoisi; assembly: GCF_009764315.1. NCBI lineage: Eukaryota > Metazoa > Chordata > Mammalia > Primates > Cercopithecidae > Trachypithecus > Trachypithecus francoisi. The sequence goes on from NW_022681472.1 coordinate 47,748,243, forward strand.
AAATATATTCTAACTCTTAATAAATACAAGAAACCACAAGTAGACATTAAGTGGTTTTTAAAGCATTGACGTCCTGCATTAAAAATAAAGACAGCATAAGTCCTTTTACATGGGAAGGGACATGCTTTCCCAAAACAAGCATGGCAAATTTTTCCACATTTCAGCCTTGTATAAATGAATACAATCCTAACACATATACCCACATGACAAAATTAGACCATGAAGAGAAGGATTGTATAATATGGAGCTACATATACTCATTTGGTTTACCAAAAAATAAAAAAATAAAAGTAAATTGGACATCCTTCATTACAAAATTAACATACAAGATATAATTTGACAAATATCATAAATTCAAGTGAACCAGCTGAAAATCCTAATTTGAAGTCCATAAGACTTAATGCTCTTTAGCATCATAGTTAAGATACCACTATGAAAAAGTAATATATAAGTGTTTACCAAGTGAGCACCAATATTAACGAATTTAAGCAGTTAGCTAGGATGCTCATTAAAATAGGAAGTAAATGTGTCTCACTAAAAAGATGGGCTGAAAGGTTCCGATCAGAGAAACCTGGAAACGTGTTGTTCCTCTTACATATTCACTTTATATTCTGTTGGATAGGAAAGCCATTGAGCTGTAGCATTATTTTGCAATTTAAATGAACAAAACTATTATTTTTGGTTACCAATTCTCAAAATGTTACTCTGAACAGCAAATAAGGTTTCTTATAGTTTGGGTTTCTAGGTAACTGGGCTACCTCTCTGTAGAACTTATGTAAGAATTAAATGATCAAACGAGTTATAAGACACTGAATTTTACTTTTTGTGAGCTTTAAGTGGTTAGAAATCCCTTTTTTCCCGCTGATTTACACAAATAAAGATGAGTCACATGACTCTGTTCAGCCAACCATGTAAAGAGATTTCATTTACAACTGATGGAAATGAACAAATTTATGACAACCCTTTCTCAGACTAACTGAAAAGCTAAATGAAAGATGCTTTGTACCACTCCTGTCCAATTAGAACATATTCTAAGATATATTTTAAAAGTTAAAATTGTCAATGCCACCTATTGGTTAAAAAGTAAAAGTGCAAATATGTTTTATTAATTTGCATAATATAAACACATTGGGAAAAATAGTACTTAGTTACTGCTCTGTTGTGATTATTTTAAGTTGAAATGTTTGCAAATATGTAATTTTTGTTAACTTCTTTGTTGCCTGTGTTTTAGGGAAAAACCACTACTGTTAAAATTAGTCACCATAGAAAACAACCAGAAAGTGATAAGGATATAAATGTGACAGTGACTTTCATGTTAGAGGCATCTGAATATTTGCCTTTAAGGACAAGAATTCCAGAGGTCTCAAAAGCTTGAAAAATTCAGCAGAAGAAATCAGTAATGACACAAGCTGTAATGCCTGGAGTAATATTAATGAGCAACAGGACATCTGTGGTAGTGGGATTTCAGCATTTGTGAAACAGTACTAAGCTTCATCTCATTTAAAAAAGATACTAAGTGTATTAGAAACACGTTTGAGCTCAAGTACTTGCTGAAAAAATGTAAGATTCATTTGCTGCTTTTGAACTCTGAAAGTCATTTGTTAGATATAATCAAATCTTTAAAAATAAAAATTAAATCAAGATTTTACATTTACTAATTTCTCTATTTAAGATACTTAAATATTCAGCAGCACACAATTTTTATTTATAGTCATAATACCAGAGGGATGTACCAGGGGAAAAGAGCTCATAATCATTAAATAGCTCATAATCACATTTTCATTTGTGGGAAATTTGACACTAATGTTGAGTCTTAACTGGTTATTTTGTTTTAGAATATTTTGACTAGGCTAAAACTCTAAGCTTACTTATAAACTAATGCTGCTAACAGGTTACGTTACTGAAGGATTCTAGTGAGTATATGTCCCTATACATAATAGACATTTATAAATCGTACCAGACTAAGTATATCTTTATGACAATTTTTATATTCTCAAAATGGCAGCCTGATGTAACACCATAATTTGTTGCTCATACATCAAGATTTTATTTTACATTAACACACACTAAACTCTGCCAGACTTTAGGGATGGTTTAGTAGCTGCACATATTTATAGAGATTAGCACTATTAGTTTTATAAGTGAATATAATTAAAAGGTAAGGAACATGGTCTGAAGAAAATCACATAAAACCAATGGATACAGATATAATTCATAAAGGGATATTTTACATTACTTAATGAAAACATAATCGTTGCACATAAGTGTAATTACTTCCTTGCTGATTACTGTATAGTGCACTGGAACTAATATTTCACAAAATAGCACCTGCTGCCTAAGAAACAAGCCATTTGCTAACACATCTACAAAATGGGATCCTTTGACCTGGTCTCACCATGACCTGATGACTCCACTGCTATTTAAAAACATGCAATCATGGTTTTCAGTACTTAAGTCATAAATAAGTGCTAAGGCTTTGTGTAGAAGGGAATTGTTATCACATTTGATTTTGGGGTCCAAATATCAATCCAGATCAAGAAGTAGCATAACCACCTTTGAAAGCTCTTCAGAAATGGTACCTGCGAGAACATTAGACAGATTGGCTATTAAGAAAGCACAAATTATATGCTTAGCCATTTGTCTGACACACTATATAAACATAGAAATTACTGTTGTGGAGAACCAGAACTACTAATTTACTATCTTACAACCAAAGCTTCAATTGCCTCTCCCCTCATCCTGACTCTCTTTCTGCTTTCTAAACATTTGGGGTGTTGGGCGTAGAAAGGCAAAAAAGGCCCTACACGTGGAGCCCCTGTTTGCTAGCAACACACTTGGAAATCGAATGCAAACTTTATATATTAGACTCTCTGACTGTGGCTAAAAACAAAAAACAAAAACCACCATCACTGTAATCAAGTAGTGAATAACTGGCTGGCTGCATTCCCCAGAATTCTGTATCCTCAGCTCTGTTTTTGGGTTTTCTACTTGCACTTCATCCCCTGCTTTTTCTAGTGTACTAGTCACTAAGTCACCCGCATCAGGAAAGTTTGCCAGCAATTAGTTACAAGCTAGAGAAAGTCCTGTTGGTGGGTGATGTGGACACAGGAGATGGAAAAAGAAGAGGAGACTCACTATTGCTCTCAGTTAGACTCATCACTAATTAAGAATTGAAGGCACCCCAGTAATAGCGTACTTACTAATAACCCTCTGATACACTATCATCTCTACCACTGAACCACTAATCATGTGTTTAAAAACTTACCTTGTTCATCTTCTCTCTCATTTTTCATGGTAGACATTTGCTCTACAGAAGGCAATGTCTTCAAAATGCTTTACTACTTTTTTTTTTTTTTTTTTTTTGAGACAGGGTCTTGCTCTGCCACCCAGGCTGGGGTGCAGTGTGTGGGGTGCAGTGGCATGATCTCATCCCACTGTAACCTCTGATTCCTGGGCTCAAGTGATCCTCCTGCCTCAGCCCCACAGGTAGCTGGGGCTAAAGGAGTCCACCACCATGCCTGGCTAATTTTGTAATTTTAGTAGAGACGGGATTTTGTCACAGTGCCCAGGCTGGTCTCAAACTCCTGAGCTCAAACTCATCTACCCATGTCGGCCTCCCAAAGTGCTGGGATTATAGGCGTGAGCCACTGCACCCAGACAAAATGCTTTACTTCTAATAGTTTTATGCAAAGAAGGAATGAACACAGGGAAATAGAACACATATTTGCCCAAATTCACTTCTTCAGTATTCCAATCCTTGACCCAAAATTGTCAATATTAACTTTAATCACTGGCATTTTCAAGTAAAAAAAAGTACCAAATCATTCCTCAGGAAATATCTGTTAAGCCACAGATAGCATACCATATCATACTTTGGAAATATGGAATATCATAGAGGCTCGAAAAAAATCAAAATAAACGTAGAGACTATCTGAAACAAAAGACACAATGCAAGAAAATAAAGTGATTTTTAAAAATATTTGTGGCAGGCAGACTGCATATGAAGTCTCGCGTTAAAAGATAATTCAAGCTAAAAATTTATTTTGCATTTGTTACCAACACAACAATTGAGGGTCTTGTATTAATATAGATGCCCTCCTCCAAAGAAATTTAGTGTACTGTCATAAAGAATACAAGTGATTAGGACAGAGAGAGTGCACAGCTGTGGAAAAGTCTATTAATATCAATCAAGTTTTTTTCATAAAGGAGATAATATAAAGCAAGATAAGATAATTTTTATCCCTATCACAGATATCAAGCCTGAAGTTCAGTTCAGAAGTAATGGTGCAAGTCTTCAAGCACCCAATCCCATAAGAAGTGAACAGATCCTTCAGTCTTACCCATAGGTCTGTTTCTGTCCCTGAGGTCCCTGTGGCTGGGGTGTCGATAGGAGTCCCTGTAGTGGTGGGCAATGGCCATATCATCCAAACGGTAATGCTGAGGTGGAGGTGGGGTGGGGTGAGGCAGGCCATTGGGCTGGTAGGATAAGCCGTTATTTGGACTGTACCGCTGGCCTGGGCTAATAGTGCATGGTCGCTTGCTTGGATGTTCTGAGTGCAAAGGCTCTCTGTCAAAGCCATTTTCTTTGGTTCTAAGAGGGAAAAAACAAGAGTTTGTTTCATCATCTATTCAGAAATCAGCACAGTTCAGTCACTCATATTTTAGCTTGGAATAAAGACAGAATATTTTTTATTGACCAGAAACCTTCTAAACTCAGCTTCCCAGAAAACATACGGGAATTCACTGAGACCTGTGTCGAGACCTAAATGATCACAAGCCTGCAGATAGGAGAAAATGCTTCACTTCTCATCAAATTAGCAAATATCTTTTCAGTTGAAGCTCATGTGGTTAAGTCACAAACAAGAGGAAACTCAAGTCTCCTGTAGATAACATTTTCATTCAAAAAACAGTGCTTGATTTCTAACAAGTTACCCTAAGACCGACTATATTTGATGAGGAGTCATCAAGATAAAACATCACCACTCTCTTGATGAACACTTGAGCTACACCTATTCTGCTTGGTATCTGACTTCTGTGTCAGAGAACATCTAAGAACTGTGTTGTTCAATACATTAGCTACACGTGGTTGCTTAACTTAAAATGTAAGTTACTTAAAATTAAATAAAGCTTAAAATTCAATTCTTCAGTATCAGCAGCCACATTTCATGTGCTCAACAGGTACGTGTGGCCAGTGGCTTCAGTAGTGGACTGCACAGATATATAACATTTCCATCATCACAGAAAGTTCTACAGGAAAGTAAGGATCAAACTGAGTGAATACAGTATGCAATGCAATGTCTGGGACCCTGACATTATCTTGAGTCACCAAGGTAATCAATCAGCAGTCATACAGAGCTAGCCTGGACTAGAAGGAAGATCTAGGTCAACCCCCTTATTTTAAAGTTGAGGAAACACATACCCAGAGAGCTAATGTATCCTGTCTGGGGTTATCAGGTCACACGGCAGGACGGGAACACCCTGACGACACATCACCGTGTGATGCACAGGACTCCGAACTCGGCTTTCAGAAGGAATGCATTCTATAAATAAGACCTGATATCTAGTCACGATTCCTTGATTCTCAAATAAATGTAGGACTCAAGAAGTAATTTCTGGCTGTATATACTTCTACTGCTTAGAGACTAGCCCCTAATATATTCAATAAGATAGAAACAAACCATATTCAACTTTGACTGTAATCACTGCCCCCAAACTTACTTTTTACTTACAAGACCGGCACTCTTATCTTTAGACAGGTGGTAATACCTATTTCCTCAGGGACATTTTCTCATAAGAATTCTACTGGTTCACAGTGGCTACAGACTTCTACATGCCTTCTTTATTTTAGGTAGTAAAATAACAGCATAGAGGCACTTTTTCTACTTTCCTGGCATCTACTGACAGCATCTAGTCTTTGTCTGATAATACTAGAGCAATCTAGGTGGAAACTGAATCAACAACAGAGATGATCAGGGGCAACAGGATTCTACAATGAACCATCCTTTATGCCCCTTTAGGGTGGGCCCCGCAGTGACAATTCATACACACCAGGTTGAGAAGAATAAAGGACTTAGAGACAGACGGTAAAGACATAGAAAGAACTGAGGGTAAATCTTCAGAGTTTTATGTTAAAGAACATGCCCACTACATACTAAGAGGGATGCCCTATTCTGAATAGACTGGCCAATATTGGAAATGATGGTAGAGCATAGTCCCCAAGGGAGTGGCAGCCAGGAGTCCTAATTCCACTCCCATCAAAGTATGTGTCTACACTAAAACATACTGACTCCTTACATATTGATCATTGATATCAGACTAAAATATCCAGTGTAGCTAAGACATTACCTAATTGCACTGCTTTAAAATAATTTTTAAAAGTGAACTGAAACATTCTAGATACTGATTTATCTTCTAAGAGTATACCCAGGTGCTTCTAATCTGTATTTGCATATCCTACAAATTTCTAAATAACACACTTCAATATTCAATGCATATTATCAGCATAAATCAGCTGGAAAATACTGAAGACTATTAGCGGCTATGACCATAATGCTAACATAGCACCTACCTTACCGGCAGTGTGGTGTAGTGGAAAGAGCACTGGACTGGGAATCAAGAGACCTGAGATCTAGTCCTGGCTCTTCCATGACTAGCTGTGTGACCTTGAGCAAGTCACTTAACCTCTCTGGACCTCAGTTTATTCATCTGTAAAACGAAAGGGTTGGACTAGATCAGTGGTTTTCAAACTGTGCCACCTGAGGTACTTAAGGGATTCTGTAAGCAATGAAGAACTTTTCCCCCAAAGAATCAAGATTCTCAAGATTTAAAGTGCCAGAGGAACCCACTTCTTATTATCTGTGTTAATCATTGGGGTTCCACTTAAGATTTCATTTTTACAGGAAAAAGTCTGCGGCTAAAATTAAGTTTGAAAACCACTGGACTAGATGATTTCTGCAGTCCCTTTTAGTTTGCAAACTCTGCAATCCAAGTATTTTATATTTACAGCTAAATATCATAGTTATGCAGATCAAAACACACAGTGCTGATAGTCCTCTGCCCAAACCGTAAGTACCTAAGGCAATCGCCTTAGCCAAGTTCTCTGTTCCTTGGTTTGAACAATTTATTATTTATACCTTATTTTTTGTGCAAAAATAAGAAAACATCCTCTTATCTCAGTGCAGTCCCTGTAGAATTTCTAAATAATGAAACATCTTTCTTTGACCTATTTGGGTCAAACCACCCCAACTTACTAGTTTTCTCTACCTTGATCAATGAAAACAACAATAACATTGGAATAATTTTTACAATTTTTAAATGGTTAGATACGCTATTTATCTTCATCCTTAGAGGAACCCTTTGTTCAGTGCTATTACTTCAATGACCCAATTAAATGGGAGGAAAAAAGCATTATTTTTTCCTAAAGCAAGGGCAGTAACATCCTAAAAGGCAGGCTAGGGCCCGAGTCTGTTCTCTCATTTCAATCAGGTCTTACTGTCCTATCCTGGGGCCCATCACCCTGCTAGCTACTGAAATAATAAAGCTCATGACCTCACAAGGGTAGTTTACATTCTAACAGTTGTGAAACATTAACACTTGCAGAGGTGTGGTGACTAATACCTGTAGTCCTGGCACTTTGGAAGGCTCCAGGAGGAAGGATTGTTTGAGCACAGGAGTTTGAGACCAGCCTGGGCAACATAGTGAGACCTTGTCTCTACAAAAAATAAAAAAATTGGCTGGGCATGGTGATGTACACCTGTAGTCCTAGATACTCAGGAAGCTGGGGCAGGAGGATCACTTGAGCCCGAGATTGAGGCTGCAGTGAGCCATGATCATACCACTGCACTGCAGCCTGAGCCACAGAGTGATATCCTCTTTCAAAAAGAAGGGGAAAAAAAGAAAATACAAAAACTTCCACTGTCCACAGAAATAAAGCTATGAAGGGTCTCTCTGGTGCTTCCTCAAATTACTAATATCTACTTATAAGGCCAGTTCTATTGAAAGCATGTATGTTCAGAAAGGTAACTCAAACAATTGCCATTTGTCTGTCTGCTTCTTAGAAATGCCTACAACTACCTATATCTCATTTGCTTGGGTGAACTCCATATTTGCATTCTTCATTGCCCTTTTAAGTGTATTAGGCAAAATTAGCAAGGACTTTTCATTGTCCCATACCAGTATACCCATGAAATAACTCAAATTCTAGTTGAAATTTGAAGTGAGAAGTCTGTTATGTCTTAAGTATTTCTGAAAGATTTTATTTGTTTTTTAAGTCTACCTGAGGATGTTCTATCTCCTTACCAGGAGACATTTTCCTCAACACAATGTAACCACTTCAACATTTAGATCCCAATCGTTTCTCTCTCGAGGTTTAATGTTCTAAGGGCAGGGGATCCTTAGGACTCAGTTGTGTGATCTCCAGTTACTATCCTTCTGGCTTCAGTATTCTGCTCAGTGAAATGGGACTAATAGAAAACAACACTTGTAGAAACAAATTAAGAGGCAACCTAATTTATACTTTACCCCATCTCAGGCTCTTTTTTTTTTTTTTTTCCAGCTCCTCAATAACAGAAACTGTAAACTATTAGGAAAAGAAAATAAATGTCCTTTAAAAACTACATGAGGCTGGGCGTGGTGGCTCATGCCTGTAATCTCAGCAGTTTGGGAGGGTGAGGTGGATGGATCACTTGAGGTCAGCAGCTTGAGACCAGCCTGGCCAACATGGTGAAACCCTGTCTCTACTAACAATACAAAAATTAGCCAGGCGTGGTGGAGCATGCCTGTAGTGCCAGCTACTCGGGAGGCTGAAGCAGAAGAATCACTTGAACCTGAGGCAGGGAGGTTGCAGTGAACCAAGATCATGCCACTGCACTCCAGCCTAGGTAACAGAGCGAGACTCCATCTCGAGGAAAAAATAAAAATAAAAACAAAAACTCTACACGAAATATTTTTAAAATGATGATTAGCTAGTGTGTGCTGGTAATCCCTTAGTAACATTTATATAAAACAGTGTAACATTCAAGGAAACAGGGAAGTATGAAAAAAATCCATCATAAAATCATGATAATAAGTAGAGCAAGAGGACAAATCTCCATGGCAGAAGTGGGTGTAAGTTTTTTTCTCTACATTAAGACTTTTTTTTTAATGTGAGGAAATACCACTATAAATATTGTTTTAGGGGAAGGCAAATTGATAGAGCACAATAAACCTAAGAAAGAAGAAACTTAAATTCTAATATTCATCCTGTTATTTATTTATTTAAATAAAGTACGTGCCTTATGCACTCACTTATCTGAGTTTTGACAGACATTTCACAAGTCCAAACTGGCCTCATTTCTCTTTTGCTTTCTGTACCATCTTCTACCTAGTCACCCAAGTAGAAACTTGAAGTCACTCTACAACTTTCTTTTTCAAATCCAAGTCCTATTGCTGATCTCAAGCATCTCTACACGGGTCCCTCCTTCCAGTCCCAGGATACCTTTGTCTTGGCCCTTGTCACACCACGGTCCCACTTTACCAGTATCCCCCAGAGTCACCGGCCCCAGATTTGTTTGCTGTTTGTCTCAGCAGCCCAGCCAAGTCCCATCCCTAGACTGTAGTTCCTTGAAAAATGAGTAGAAGTGAGGCACTGGGTCTAAAATTCTTTTAAGACCAGGCATTAAAGACTTACTTTATTTTATTCTTATATTTTAGAAGTCTGTATCTAAATCTTAGGATGGTAGTTCTATTAAACACAGACTAAAGACCTTAATAACATCAAAGACATCTTCCTTTCCTTTTCTAACACGTGCAGTTTAAGACTGGCATAGAAGGACTAGACATTGAATCAAGCGGAGGGGGGCACTCATTCTCATCATCATTATTTTTAAAACATAATTCAGCAAAAGGTCTCTTCAGAAATGGTTACAAAAGAGGTGACTTTAGATATGAATTTCACATAATATACTTTTATTGGTACTGAATAAGATATTGAAACAAAATACATTACAAACTCCCCAGCGTCCTTAAAAAGAAAATCAAACTAAAGGAGAGAAGCACCTTTAACCTCTCCATTGCTAAACAACCACCTAGGAGTGAGAACTTTCTGAGCAGTGTGCTAATACTTTTAGAAGTAAATAAGAGGCAGGTGGATACTGGCCACTCCAGACACATAAATGTGATGCCCAGCCCTTCAAGGATTGCAATATGCAGGTTGGGGGAGCCACGTGAGCCTTCCCTCCAGCAGCAAGAAGGTAGAATGCTTCCGTAACATGTCTGAAGCTGACCATCTGCTCAACAGTTAGGCTGTCTGTTAGTGGCTGTTCCCCTTGCCTTCTCTAATCTCTGCCACTGCTGAAGTATTCAATTTCTGCTGCTCCTGCTGTTTGGAACTCTGCTTTCTTATTCGAATCTGTCATCTGTATGTTTCTATTGGAGCCCTCCAGTTTTTTCTGGTCAGTGAACCAATCACTGCATTTGGTTCCTGGGCTGTCTGTGGCTGTTTTTATTGTATTTCAGAGATGCATTTTTTAACCAAATAAATAAATAAAGATGCCCGGAAGAGAGACCATTTAATACACTACTAAAAATGACTGCATTAAGTTTAATTTGAATTATTTGATCAATAGCGGTTTTTGTTCTGTTTGTAGTGTTCTGCTTTGTTTTAGGTCCCCAGTATGTGCAATGCACTATCCTGTACTTCAGTGGCAGTACAAAGATGAGAGAAACATGGTCCCTCAACCTTCCATAAGATTATTATTTAGGGCAGACTTTAATTCTTTACCATTAAAATGATTTAATTGGAGGTACAAGACTTCTATACTTTCATACAGGACATGTATACAGAAGGTACCATTAAAAACAGAACAAATGTGGTATGTGAGAGCACAGTGAGAGATTACTCCAGAATATGTACTCAAAAAGACAGAGATTACTCCAGAATATGTACTCAAAAAGACAGAGTCACATGGACGTGGCTTCAAATTGTGGCTATGCTATTTGCTGGCCATATGAACTCAACAGGCTGAATCCCCTAAGAGCCTCAGTGTTTCTGCCTGCAAAATGGGAAATGATTATCCAAAGCTATGGAGAGAACTATAGGAAAGAATCTAAGAAAAGAGCCTAACGTGAATTTGGCATTCAATAAGTTAATCAAAGCACTTTGTTTTCAAGCAGGCGCATTCAGAGGCTAACGGTACAGAATCACCGCTATGAGAGCACGGGCGTTTGAGTCCTAGGGAACCTAGGGTCAGAATCCCATTAGGGCTTCTGACAAGCCATGTGACTTCACACACATTATTTGGCCTTCTTGAGTCTATGTCATAGGATTGTGAGGAAATGAATGCTATATGTTAGTCTGTCAATTATTTAGCACAGGGCCCAGCATACCTGAAGTACTCAGTAAACAGTAACCATTATTATAGTATTTATAATTGGGAAGCTTTCATTCAAATAGTAGATATTCAGTTAGGCTGTGAGGTATTAATAGAATTACGACACATAAGAACTAGGAAAGACAGCAGAAACCATCAGCTGGAATACAGATTAAGAAGTGAGGAGTATATAGTAAGGTTAGACCCTAACAAAGCAGCAAGAAATCAGGCTAACAAGTTAAAGTTGAAGCTGGAATGTGGAGAGAACAAAATGCCCTCTATAATTTTGTGCTGGGCACAGTGGCTCATGCCTGTAATCCCAGCACTTTGGGAGGCTGAGGTGGGTGGATCACCTGAGGTCAGGAGTTCAAGACCAGCCTGGCCAACATGGTGAAACCCTGTCTCTAATAAAAATACAAAAAATTAGCCGGGTGTGGTGGTGGGCCCCTGATGTCTCAGCTACTTGGGAGGCTGAGACAGGAGAATCGCTTGAACCCAGGAGGTGGAGGTTGCAGTGAGTCAAGATCCCTCACCGTAGCCTGGGCAACAAGGGCAAAACTTCATCTCAAATAAATAAATAAATGTAATTTTGTGCTATTTCACTGAAAGACCTCCCAATTGATGTGACTAATATTTTAAAAAATCACTCCTTGCAACTGTGGAATACGTAATAGAAGGAACGCAAACTAGAATGTATAAATTGACATAAAATCCCTACATTTTTTTCATAGAATACTGAATGCAGGTTATACAAATTTAATTCTTATTTGCACAATTGACCCTACAATTCCTTGTAAAGCATATCTATCTTTTCTTTTAGAAAGATAAAAATAGTGAAATCTCCTTCATTTTACAGAAACAAACAAAAAAATGGACCTAGTCAGTTTAGTTGGTGTGTACTGTTGTAACAAATCTTACAAATACAACCAATATGATTTCAAAATGATTGCCTTTGACCCTCCAACCTTCAGCATTTTCTAACTGACTCATTAAGTCAGGAACACAGGCTAGCTGTGGCTCTTCTATCGTTAAAAAGATATATAAAACCTCAGAATGTTATACTATGGCATCTACCCACTTGAGCAACTATAGAAAATAAATGAGGGAAAGTAAGGTGTAAAAAGAGAAGCTTAAGTCTTAGTTGAGTTTCCTTATTTAAATTCTGCACATTGAAACATATTTTATGCAACTGGAAGATTTCAAGTATGCAAATATGCTTGTTTCTCACTAAGAAACTTTGCAACACTAGGCAAGTTCTTTGGGCCTTACTTTGTGCAAGAATAAAGAGATGGGAGCCAGCTGGGTGTGGTGGTGCACACCTAGGTCCTAGCTACTCAGGAGCCTGAGGTAGCAGGTTCACATGAGCCCAGGAGTTTGAGACCAGCCTGGGCAACATAGCTAGACACTGTCTTAAAAAAAAAAAAAAAATACAGATAACATCCCATGAGCAAATCCATAAATTTAAAGTATGTGTAATTGTTTTTTCTTTTGGTATGGTGTGGCAGGGTGTGGTGGCTAATGCCTGTAATCCCAACACTGTGGGAGGATCACATGAGACCAGGAGTTCGAAACCAGCTTGGGCAACACTGTAGACCATGCCTAAGGAAAAAAAAAAAAAAAAAAAAAAAAGAATGGGGCCTGGTGTATCCATAAGATCCCTCTCAGGTGACAAATTACATATCTCTAAAGTTCATGCAAGTCTTTTTAGAGAATAATGTTTAATTATTGGGGGAGGAGGAAATACATATTAATCCAACTACATGGCCTTTGTATTGAAAGTTTAGAAGTGTTAAACTGAGAGTAATGTAAAGCATAATTACATTAAAATAATGACATGTAAGAAGGGGATGAATACTTAACATCAATCATTTGAGATAGTAGGGGAACAAAATGGGAAACAAAACAACAATGTTACCTATACAAAAGCAAAGATTATTTGATTTGATTTCTTAAGCAAGAAAAACCCTAAATCAGAAAAGTAGCATAACAGGTGAGAACATGATACTAAAGGCAAATTAGATCAAAAAGCTGTGATATCAAAGCTCTGAGAAAAGAAAGACAGCAACGATAATCATCCTAACATAATTATTTTCTTTAAATCTTAATAATTTTAATCCATTCTGCAGTCTCAAAGAAAGAAAGCATTATCTAACAGTTCTTTTCCTTCCTCCTACACAAAAGTGCTTGTGTCTTTACGAGCCACCACGGTGAGCAGTTTTCAAGAGTGCTCTTAGCTTCTACTCTCTATCTGAGAGAGTGTTCATTTCGTTTACATGGCTCCAAAACAAAAGACTGCATTCCCTCCTTCAGCACCTCCCACCACAGCATGGTAGAAGAATAAATGTTTACTATAAATAACTGACTTTTACATATTAACAAAGAATAGAAATCAGAATTTTCTACTTAGTTTCCCTAATATTTTGGGAAAGAAATAACATAATTTTATAACAAAAATTGTCTTTTTCTACTTTGGGTTCTACAATATTCTCTCACAGACCTACAAAATCAGTACACTTGTTCAGAGACACTCCCCAGAGCTATATTTAAAAGAAAGTAGAAAACATTTCACTGTTCCATACAAGAAGAAAAAAAAGAAAAGATTTCATAGACTTCCCTAGAGTATTCATTTCTCTGTAAATAACAATAATGTTTAAAAAAAGAAAAAAACATAACCAGTGACAATCATATTTAAGGACAAGAAGAAAGTTAAATTTGCCAAAACCCATCCCTGAAACACGTGATGACTGTTTAGTACATTAACTCAGCAATCGTCACAGAATTTAAGCTCCCAAAGTTGTAAACAAAATATAGAGCGCTCTTTTGTTCATGACATGTCATGAACAAATTACCAAAATGTGTTTTCTCCTCAGGTGTCAGTTTTTCCCTCTTTTAGTGACTGATGGCTCCCAGTGTTATTACAGAAACAGATTGATCTTTTTAATGAGCCAGTTTAATAGACTCCAAAATCTCACCGTGGCTGCTCATCCATGTCAGACCATATGTACCAACAAAACATTCAGTAAAACAAAAAAAGCTCTGCTGTCAGACAGCTCCATACTCTATAAAATTTCATATAGTAGATCTGGATATACAGATAAATAACCAGAGAAGAGGAAAATGCATATGCAAACAAGATACAGAAAATATATGCAAAAAGAAAAAATACTGTAGAGGCCCATATTTTCTTGGCTCTGATCAAATTCCCACAAGATACAAATGTATTTACACAACATATTCTCATTACCCTTCCTCCTAACTCTAAGGAAACCCATTTGCCATCTTTGCGATATAATGTATATTTCAGTGCTCCATTTGATAAAGAATATTCCATCCAAAGATCAACCATGTGAACTCTGACTCTGGCAACCATCCATGAAAAACCAAAGGGAAAATCAGACCAAAGACTCTTTTTAGGAAAGTTCTACCTGACTGAATGCATACACCGATGCATGCACAGCGACGGAGCATCAAAACAAGAATGCTGAGCATCTGCGGAATTTAAGATGAAGTTTTCACATCAATGTTAACATACTGCCCAGCACTTACCTTAGGACTGTCCAATGATAGTCTAAAGTCACGATACATTCAATCATAAAATACTGGGAAAGAGCTAGTGAGAAAACAGTTGGAAATATAGAGAAATGATTGAAACAGATTTCCATATTCCCTGTTATGGTTATTCAGCAGTGAGGAATGCCAGAATAAGTTCTGTGCATTTTCAATTTTGCCTACAGGATCATCTCTACATTTATTTTAGCTATCTAAACCTTTCCCTGTTACACTTCCCCCACCCCAAAACCCTAAATACATTTCCTTCTTCCAATTTTCCACTGAGTCTCTCCTTCATTCTTTCATCATGGAGCTAAAATATCTCACTATCTGTATGTCATACTCATTTCCTGCAGGGTAAATGGGTTCAGGTCAAACAGGAATGCACATGTAAATCATCTAATGTTGAGTCACCTCTTGGTTTTCAGTATCATGTGGACACGCCACTCAAGCATCAGGATTAAGCAGTTCCCTTTAAAAGCTAAATTACTAAGTGCTCTATTTCACTCTTCAATGTGACCAAGAAAATACGAGTTGTAAGAATAAGAAAGTAGCTCTGTTTGTGGGTCACAGATGAAGGTAGGCCTACAATACATCAAAAGGAGACTAATATTTAACTGTTTGCTTTAGGAATTTTAAACTATTAAGAGGTTCTATGTCAAGAGGAGCAAAATTCCAGAGATTGTAGCATAAAAACTGCTTAACAGAGGATTATGTAATATACTGGCTGGCTTTTAAATAACATTCTGATTTGCAAAGCAGCTAATACATTTAAGGATAGCTAAGTCGGTCACAAATAGATGTCTCTGGGCAGCTCCAAAGATTTTAAGCTCCTATGAATGTGGAACATAACTGTGTCAGGGTGTTAACCTCTCGAAGGCTGTTACACCCATGCCTGATGAAATGCAGCAAAAGAGAATAGATAAGCAGAGAAAGAAAGCAAAATATATGCTAAATAAGTTTTTGAATATAGCTTCATTGTAAAAATCTCCATATTTCAAAAATACTATGCAAAATGATGCTAATGAGACTGTGCATTCCTATATCAGAAGATACAGATGAGGATGAGGTATTCATAAAGATTATTTTACTATGGTAAATGGGAAATTTCATGTGTATGCTTTATTCAACAATTACTTTGTAGGGTTTAATGAAGAAGTAGTTTTATGTTACATTTCTTTGCATTCTCAGTTATGAGAGCACAGTATCTGATAGAACAGTATCTAACAAATAAAATTTTCAGCAAAAATACCATCTATGGTCTCTACTGTATAACTCTTATCTTCACTTAGTTCATCTAGTGTCCCAGAAGTTTTCTCTTAGTTCATATACAAACCAAAACAAATAGCTACTGTACTGTGTTAAGAAATACATACAGACAAGCTTCAAAACCATCACATTTTAAGGAAACTAGGAACAGCCAATTTCAGAATATTGAAGTAAAATAAGTGGTTGGGTTAAATTACATAATAAATGAGAATTTAAATACTGATGTGCATCTAAGAGCCATCAGTTGTACTTGGAAAATCTGAAAAATCATTCATCTTCACCATTTAGCTTTAATATTACAAGCAGAAAAGATTAATCTATACAAAAGCCAAACTGTCACAAGCCAGAGATTTAAAACTCTGTAAAATCCCAGGCCAGAGACAGATTCTCAAGATGGCCACAATGGCTTATTGCTATTGTGCAGGAGACATAGGCCGGCAGTTTAATTGTCACAATGAACGTATTAAACATTGAGAAAAAGGCCATGGTTCATCCAGGCTCCTCCTCCCTCTCACCTGTCTGGAGTTCGCCTCTTCCCGTTTTCGTTCACATCGAGAAGCAGCTCTGAGGAGTCAACAGGTGAGGTGGTGCTGGCATCCAGAAGCAGCTGTTCATGCTGGGCGAGGTACTGGGCAGGGTTCTGTTTGGCCAGTCTTGCGCAGTGGAGGAGCTCACGCTGCAGCAGGGGCAAGTTGGCCTGCAAGGGAATGACAGGAATGAGAGGAAGGACTGAAAGGCTTCTTCTGTCCTGTTGACTTACTCTGCTTTTTGAACACTGGAGCAGAGTATGCAATGCAGCTACATCAAAGGTCAAATGCATGCCATGGACTGGAACCACAGGCACAATTCTCAGCACTGGGCTACCATGTGCCCAGACTGCTCTAAGTGTGAGGTGACTGACCCTTGTATATTACCTTACCTCTCTTTTATTTCTTCACTGATAACATTGCGAGTGGCACATTATTTTTAGGGTCACATTATACTCGAATATATGTTCTGCAGTATGTGAGAATCTAGCTCCAACAATAAGAACTTTTGTTCCCCACAGGGAAGATAAAGGGTATACAAAATATATACATAGTCCAATTGATTTCAGAATAGTTGCCCTGACACATTCAATTTTGTATCTGGTGACTCATAAAGGTCAAGCAGGCTAATCCTAGAAAGTATCTTTTATCAAGTACTAACTTAAAGAAAATACACTTAAAAATATAGACATGAACATAGAGATTATTTTCCATAGTCATCAGGTTCAGACAACATTTAAGTAATGGCCTGGGTATAGTCACATATCCCAGATGGAATTCATGCATAAAGCAGTATATTCTAGTAGTCCTCAAAAGTAATCTACCTTCTTTGTATCAGTTTTATGCTAAGGAATGTATACACACACACATACAGACACACACATATTTCTTCTAATGTTAGAAGAAACCCTGTATACTGGTCACTCTTCCTCCTCAGCTAGGTCAGAACCTTGAATAAAGAACAGGCTGGCTGATAGGCTGATTGGTAATTCTGGCAATCTCAAATGTAATAGGAGAGAAAGAGGCAATTTCACACATAGTAAAGGCATTAAAATGAAAACCTAAGAAGGCATTTTACTCTGAACTTACTTTGACATTATAAATCCAGATTGTCATTGCTTTCTCTCTCTCTTATTTTTATTATTGTTTGGGGAGGGGCAGTAAGGCAGAAGAAAGGAGAGGATACTGGGAAGAGTCATTAGCACTCATCCCCAATAACACTTAATTCCGGGAAAGATC